>NC_090708.1:30549393-30852424 GCF_040954835.1 Lepisosteus oculatus
TGGGTGCAGCAAGATGACTCCTGAATTCTCCTGGTGGTTCGGTCCACGGGGGTTACACAACTTCCCCTCTTGTTGTGTACCTGCGCTGGTGGTGTCGTCGTTCCGCCCTGCAAGGTTGGCCAGGTGTCTCTCAAGGGTGGCCATGAAATCGTCCACTGTCTGTGGATCATGCTGGGCAACTGAACGTCGCAGCTCAGGGGGCAATTGCTGCAGGTACAGGTCTAGCACTACCCACTCGACAATTTGACCCTGAGTCAAGGTATCTGGCTCGAGCCATTTTTTGGCCAGATATATTAAGTCGTACATCTGAGAGCGGACGGAAACCTGGGGGTCATAGCGCCACTGATGGAGCCGTTGGGTTCAGACACGAGTTGTGATCCCTTCCTGGGCGAGGATTTCCACCTTCAGGTGGGTATAGTCCGAGACAGTTGCACTGTCCAGGTCATAATACACCTTCTGGGCCTCCCCACACAAAAAGGGAGCCACAATGCTGGCCCATAGGGTGCTGTACCATTGCAGGCGCTCCGCTGTTCACTGGAAACCTCTCAGGTATGCCTCCACATCGTCTTCAGGCGTCATCTTCTGCAGGACATGACTGGGCTGGACCTGAGCCGGTGCGGGTGAGGTGGGCGAAATCTGATTTGTTTTCTCCCACTGTAAAACAGTTACTTGTTCCTGCAGACATCTTGTTTGAGCAGACGCTGACTCCTGGATGGATGAGATCTGTCTCTGGAGCGTGCCCTGGGCTTGTCGCTGTAACTCGCTGGATTCCCATTGCACCGTTATCGAGGCAGTGAGGGCTCAGATTGCCTCTTCCATAAGGGTTAGGCGATCGGCCATACTGACTACAAAATCAGGCAGCCCCACGTTGGGCACCAAGGGTGATAGTGTTGGATCTGATAGGGAGCGGACTGAGTACCAGCAGAGTGCTTCTTATTCCTGTGCGGTGTGCCGGTGTGTAGTCATCTGCAGAGGTTTCTGTTCTCCAGTAAAGAAGAGATACCTTTCTTGAACGAGGAGAATAGATCCTCTTTTAGATTGGAGCAATTGTTTGTGTTGCCGGATTGAGAACACATTCGGTTCTAACCTGAACACCGTCTGCGGGTGTGTGGGGATCTTAAAACACAGCCCTGATTAGCGTCAGGTGTGGTAGCTGCGCACTCCCACGTGCTGCGGAGCGGGGAGTGCAGTGGGAGGTGTGTTTCATTGTCACAATTATTAAGCTTATATTCTGTACTTCATAAAAAGTTATAACCTTTTATCCTTTTTTAAGAATACGTAATAAGAACACCACTTGCTTTTGTTGTAAAAAAATAAATGTTTTAGCGATTAAACATCACTTGATAGTTATATGAACATAGAATTGTGTAACTAAGCAGCTAAAATATCGCAGGTGGACATTTTGACATCCATTTCATTTTTAAAATAATGTATTGTCCTTGTAGTAGTAATGGACAAAGTGCTACACCCAATTGTTTAAAGCGCAATCAGAGTACTAGTTTCGGTTTGTTTCTTATATAGTGAATACATAAAAATGGTCCCTTATTATAACTTGTTGTTGGCTCTGGTGTGAATTTGTGTATCTTGATAAATTAAGTGATGGTTTTATGATTAAGGATTTCTTCATGAAAATCTTTAAGTTAAACAAAGGAGGGAAGAAGCATTATTTTTACAATTGGCACTCCGAGATTCTGATTTAGCTGAAACGGAAAAAAGAAATCATGCAGTAGTTATATGTATTGGAAGGTGCTCTGTTTTTTTAAGACACTCCAACTCAAACCTGTGTTGTACAGCGATATACAGTACAGTAGACGTGGGTAATGTCATCCCCATTAAACAATGTGGTCATTGCACAAATCCTGCTAAACTAGAAGCATTGCAGAAGGTGATAAACTCTACATTATTAACTGAAGCACAGTTGATTACAATGAAGGAAGTCTATAATGACCGGGGTAAAGTTAGCTTGAAGTTAAAAATGATTTTGGCATGCCTGTAGCGTTTTCACTAAACCCCCTAGAGTTACAAAAACACTTGCTGTGTGTACAAAGTACATTTTGAATGTTTTACGCCATTTTTGTGACCACGCAACGATTATTCTTATGTTCATATCTTCGTAAGGGAAAAAGCCGTCAAAAAAATGCATTTTAAAGACCTCTACTTGTGAAAATTTTCTCAGCTTCTATAAAAAACTATCAGTGAGCTAATTCTCTTTTTCTAAACCTCCGGTTTTTCATTGATGCTTAAATACGCAGTAACTGGAACCCTGGGCAGACCAATGTGTACACGAGTTCAGAACGCAAGAAATACTGCTCAATATGGCTTCATGCAAAAAAACAGTATATCACCATAGGAAGCAGAACAGCACAGTCTCCAATTACCCAGACTGTAAGCACAGGAATAAAGCTTTGTTTGATTTCTGAAACCCTTTCATTATGTCATGTTTTCATTCAGGTAAAGGTAAACTATATCTACTATATTTACAATACTGTTGACAGAAGGAAAATTCTTATTCTTTACTCAGCAGCTTATTAAAAATAGCACCCATGATGTTCAAACCGATTTTTTACATAGGAAACTGATACAGCTTTGCGTTGTGAATCTCTTTTTCTCGTGCTTTTATTTAATGTAGGATAGGGGTATGCTGTTCACAAGCCAATAGCATTTAAACCACAGCACCCACAATGCTGCAAGTGTTTTACACACTAAGCAGGTCTTCTGACCTTTCCAAGCCTTTCTTTGGGCTGTGAAACCTCTTTTAGTTTTTTATATGTTTTTTTCAATATGGCACCATTAGACATGGTACAGTGGAATAATGGGGTCTTCTTCATGACTCAATAGCTTTTTAAGCATAACATTCACAATGTTGCAACCAAGTTTTTTACACACCAGACAGCCCCCCCACCATATACAACCTTGCTTTGGGTTGTGAAACTTTTGAAATGACTTTTTCAATATGGCACCATTAGAGAGGCGGTACATGGGGATAGGGGGGTGCTATTCTCCAGTCAATAGCTTTTCAAGCACAACATTAAAAGTGCTGCAACCAAGTGTTTTACACACTAAGCAGGCCCTCTTATCTTTCACTGTCATGATTTTGAATGTGAATCCCTTCCATAATGTTTTATTATTTCTGGAATATTGCACCATTGGACAGGCAATACATGGGGATTGGGGGTTGCTGTTCATGACTCAATAGCTTTCAAACCACAACACTCACAGTGCTGCAACCAAGTGTTTTATACTCCAGACAGGCCCTCACAACCTTGTGTTGGTTTGTGGATCTTTTCTCTAATGTTTTATAATTTTTGGTATAGTGCACCCATTAGACAGGCAACACACTGGGATGGGGGGTGTTTACAGTTATTTATTGGTTTCCTGTGTTTTATTTCAGTTTCACATTGGTTCTGAAAGTTAACACTTATGCAAGACATACTGTTTGTTGGGCATATTGAAACTTTTTTCCTGAGGGGAGTTATCCTGAGGAAAGATGTACGTTTCTTTACTACCAGCAGCCATATCACCCTGCAACTCACAAGTGGCAACCCACTGAAGCTAAGCAGGTGTGAGCCTGGTCAGTACCTGGATGCGAGACCTCCTGGGAAAAACTAAGGTTGCTGCTGGTAGAGGTGCTAGTGGGGCCAGCAGTGGGTGCTCACCCTGTGGTCCATGTGGGTCCTAATGCCCCAGTGTAGTGACGGGGACACTATACTGTAAACAAGCGCTGTCCTTTGGATGTGACATAAAACTGAGGTCCTGACTCTCTGTGGTCATTAAAAATCCCAGGGTGTTTCTCGAAAAGAGTAGGGGTGTAACCCTGGCTTCCTGGCAAAATTTCCCATTGGCCCTTACCAATTGTGGCCTCCTAATTATCCCCCTCTATGAATTGGCTTCATTACTCTGCTCTCCTCCCCACTGATCGCTGATGTGTGTTGAGCGTTCTGGTGCACTATGGCTGCTGTCGCATCATCCAGGTGGATGCTGCACATTAAAGTGCTTTGAGTGGAGTGTCCAGAAAATATATATAAGTGTAAGCAATTATTATAATTATTATTACTGTTTTCTTGATTTTCAAACATAGATATTATGCTATGCTGTGCAGTATCAATAGTGCCTGGAATCTAAAACCATTAGAAGGGTTACAAACAACAGGAGACCATTTGCTTAATCTACTTAATGTAGCTGTTAATAATATATTAATCTGAGGACCTTATCCTGCTTTATTAAAGAGCCCAAGTAAAATAATCGAAAAAACACAGTAGGACAGTTGTTTAAGTTGACCCACAACCAGCTAAAGAACTGCCCCTTGCTGTCTGTATTAAACCTAGTTCACTCCATAGGTTAAACTAAGTGTAAAGTGCTATGAGGAGGAATGCATAAAGCTACTCTCACATTTTTATGAAAACCATAGTTTTTTAAATCTTTCAAATCATGGATGCTCCTACAGCTGAGAGGTCTGCATAAGGGACCTAAAGAATCTGAAAGCTTCACAGCTCAAGGGCTAAATATTGTAGCGGCGAGGCTTAATATTAAGGCAGAATTAAGTGTTTCTGAGCTTTCCCAAATTAGGCCCCATTTCTCTGTTCATCTCTGTGGTGCAGCCACAGAGAAACCATTCATGCAGGGTGATTTAATGTCCTAGGACAGCTCCCAAAGGGGGATGCACTTAGCTAAGCCTGGCTATCATGATCAATGGTCATCCATTGGCGCCTATCTGTCTAGGGAGTGCTAGTTGGACATCTGGACTGCTTTACTAAGTGTCAGGAGTAAGTGACTCATATCTCACCTTGATCAACCAATCAGGGACTGGTAGGGCCGAGTAACCCACGTGGGATTCTGATGCCCATGGAACTTTCAGCCAATCAATGAGCTGAAGTTCCTCCAGGTAAAAACAGGCAACACAGAGAGCCTGAGGGATTCAGTAAGATTCAGTAAGATTCAGAAGGAAAAGATTCTGGAGAGGATTCTGTGGACTTTTCTAAAGGGAATTCAAAGGAGAATTCCAGGGCAGGACGGCCCAGGAGCAGAAGGCTCCCAAGGGCAGGACATTCTCGCAGCGCGCCTCCTGACCATCCTGAGACTCAGCCTAGACAACCACGGAACGGCCAGTGTGTCCGAGTGCCAGAACTGTCCTTTGTTCTAAGAGTCTAGAGCGGAGGTTGCAGGGAGTAACCAGAGGATCCACCCGAGGCTAGCAACAGCAGCAGGCCTCATGAACAGGTCGGAACTGTGGACAGCTGAATCACTATTCAGAACTAGTTCTTCATCAGGAACGAACTGGTCCTCTTCCTGACTTGCTGGGACCCACAGTCATCTTTTCTCCTGTGCACAAAGTGTGCTAGTTAAGGCCAACACTAACTAGCCGGTCAGTGAGCATCAGCAGCGCACCATCGCAAGCCGCACAGCACAGCCTGGCTAAGAGCCAGAGAGCACGGATTGGACAACAACAGCCTGCAACTGTTTCTTTGTGCCCGCAGGAGATCTGAATCCCCAGAGATTGGATGAGTATTCAACTTCACTGCATTACTGCTCGAGAATTCAATTGTTATCCCAACCAGTTGATATCAATTTAATTCCTAAGAGTTATGTGCTTGTTTTGAGTATCTAATGTAGAAGTTATAACCAGTATCATTTATGAAACGGTCTAAATGAATGATATACTGAACATATGTCCTCTTCGTGACTGATTGAATATATACCTTTTGTATTCTGATAACCCTCTCGATAAGATCTGTTAGGTTGATATGCATATTCTATGTTTTAATAAATGTATCCTCGTGTATTAGTACCTGTGTGTGTGCGCGTTGTTTGAGTTATGTCGCATGGTTGGACTCTAAAGCCATCAAAAGAATCAACTTTGTGATTTACTGCTACAATTAATAATTGTCTCAGTAAATGCCCAAACCCTACAGAACTGGCGCCTTCAGAGAGCCACTACATTTAATTTTGCTATGGCAACGTTACATATTTGGCGTCCCTGAGCCGGTTTTCTTACATTTATGGCGTCCCTGAACGGGCGTGGCAAGACTGAAATGAGTCAACCAAGCGGAATAATTCAATATAAAACGCCACTGGTTTCATACTTGATCTTGTGGTTTTCTGTGGTAAAACTGTGATTTCGTACTTAAAAGTAATACTCTTTAAGTTTAACAATGGTTGCTAAAAGGTCTGAATTCGAGTCGCTATTAAGCACTCTCTCTAGCAGTGACAGGTCTGACCACGATCTCTTCCATATCTCCGTCAGCGGAGAAGCTAGGAGAATAAATCTCCATTCTCTGAGAGAGCTAGCGAAGGACATAGAGAGATTTGACCCCACAGTGTCAGAGAATAATATCGAGAGTTATATTCAGGACCTCAGGTATAACCTGCAGTACCTGCCAAACGCCACAGAACAGGAGAAAGTGTATCTGGTCAGGAAAACTACCAGCAGAGCTGTACATGAGTGGATGGCTAGGCAGATGAAAGAAGTCTGTAATGACTTTGAGCAGCTGTGTCAAGCACTTAACGAAGAATACAGTGCATTTATTGACCCAACTGCTGCTATAGCCGCCGCTCTTAACATTAAGCACGAGAGAGCAGAGTCCCCTCGCGAATATTACGAGAGACTTAGACGAACTTATTTTGCAGGGCGAAATGATGAGGGTTGCGAAGAGAACACACATTTCAAGGGTTTATTCATTGCGAATCTCCACCCGTCAGTCAGAAAGATGATCTTAATGCATACAGATGCACAGACCATGAAAATGACTGATATTAAGAGATTCTTGCAGAAAGCCTGGGAGTATGATGTCCAAAGTCGCTCTGAGCAAAAAGCTGTTAAAGCGACTGTGTTCGCCGTCAGAGCCAGCAGGGTTAATTCCCCCTGCTCGAAGGAGCACAGGCTCCTGAGCTGGCTAAGCCCCATTCCAAAGCAGGCACACAGGACTGCACACAACGTCCTAAGTGCCATGAGAACACCGGGGGAGGGAAAGGGCTAGAAAAGGCAAAACAAAAGGATTCAGTAGCCGCCCGCCTGGCCAGGCTTGAACAAGCTTTATTAGGACAGGAACAACCGCTCCCCAAGGCTGCCGGAAGCTTGAATGAGCTGATACTCTCCACTGGAGGAGGCGGAGACCCGCCCCCTCTCCCTCCCTCAGTCTATCTGATTGAGCGGAAGGGTTCCTGCCTGGATGAATTCAGCAACTCCCAAGTGAGTGCTGACTCCACCCCTGAAGTCACAAAGCAGGCAGTAAAACACAGAGGAAAAGCAGGAAGCTTTTACCTCAAGGCTGCCATGGGAGATGTCTTAAACAGTGAGACACTGATTGACACTGAGGTTGAGAGGTGTTTGATATCACACGGCAAGCTCAAACGGGTAGAAAAAGAAAAGGGCATGCGACTCAGAGAGGAACTTTGGTGGATTGCCAGAAAGGCAAAGTGTGGAAACAGGTCAAGGCTCCTAAGGCTTCTGTACAGAAGGAAAGGGGGGCCAAGAGGCAGACTGTGCTCACACAGTGCCCACCGAACATAGAAGCCTATGTAGAGATTCCTTCTGTTCCCTCTGGACAAGAAATAAAAATATTTTATTGTTCCCCGGATATACAGGGAAGTCGTGTCCCGGCCGAGGTCACAACAGCCTCCATGCCACAGGAGCGGTGCTCCAAGCAGCCGCCTGATCCACCAGGTAAAGCACACCCCTTTTACATCCCTAAAGAGGAGCAGATCTCCCCACCTGGTGATGAAAATGACCTTTCCCTGTGCACCCTGGCACCCAAGAGGGGTCAGGAACACCACCCTGCAGTGGTGGAAGGGATCCAGATGGCAGGAGAGCAGGTTGGTGATGTAGCCCTCACCCTTAGCCCTGAGAGGTCCTCTATTAGTGAGGATCTGCTTGAGCAGCTGTCACAGGGCCACCGCCAGGTGCCGCTGGTGCAACATTCACAGGTTAGACAGGAGGTCCAGCTGGACGCTAAGACTTCTGCGCTGTGGACACACCTGATCCCAGATGCCGATTCCCTCTGCTGTGACCCAGGGAACCTGCAGTCAGGTAACATTATTTCTCACAACTACCAGGTAGTGAGTGAGACTGACCTAATTGTTCCTGCCTCAATGGCAGGGTTGCCAACACACCCAGTCCCCAGGAAGGGACAGGGAATGAAAGCCGAGCCGGTTTTCTTACAGCCACCAGCTCAGTCTGTCAGTCTGAGTCTGACCAACAGTGGTTCACCCAGACTGGAGCTGGATGGTCAAGTTACCCGCCTGCCAGTGCAGGACATCGCAAAGAGGGGTGTCAGAATCCCCGCCTGCACTGACATGGGCCTGGTGAGTGGTAGTGAGTTCAAGGACTGTGAACTAACTATCCCAGTGCTGGGTCAGCTCCCTGAACCCCTAGCGAGGGAAGGGGGGAGCGAGCAGGTGTCCTACACCCACGCCCAGCAAACAATTGTAAACATGCCAATAGAGGGATTCCTCAATCAGGAAGTGTGCAGGGTGGACCGGAACAGTGAGAATGGGGTAACAATCCCAGATCACTCAGGTGCTCCAGATGACCACTCAGCCGAGGGTCAGGCATGCTCCACCACTGCACCGCCACCTGCAGGGTTCCTAGAGCACAGGCATGAACAAATCGAAAAAGCAAATGCCCTGGAAAAGGAGGAGCAGCATCAGCAGCTGCGTCAGATCTCCCCAGATTTCCAGGATGTTGGTGCCCAAGATGCCACAGGGCATACTGAGAAAGACACCATGTACATGCTGCGCCAGCTTAGAAAGGCAGCAGTCACTCAGAAGGAGATGACTGGGATCAGCGACCCGAAAAGACTATTCGGAGGACTGATTGCTCCGAATCAATCGGAGCAAAGCACGTTTGCTATTTCTGGTAGTTTTGTGTGCTACTGGCACTCTCACACTGACTGCCCCAAGAAGGCAGGTGTCAGAAATGCCAGAGGGTAGTGACAGACTGTATCGACAGCAGCAAAGGCTGGAAAGCCTGGGGAAAACCCTACAGGCAACTTCCTATGCAACAGGGTTAAACCTTATTCCCCAACCAGTGGACATGATTGTTGGTGTTATAGAGTGGGTTTATGCTTGTGTGCAACAGGCCAGAATGGCAAGGGACATCACTTAACTCTGTTTTGTTTTGAAGGCAACAACGCCTCAGGACCTCATGACCTTCAAAAAGGGGGGATATGTAGCGGCGAGGCTTAATATTAAGGCAGAATTAAGTGTTTCTGAGCTTTCCCAAATTAGGCCCCATTTCTCTGTTCATCTCTGTGGTGCAGCCACAGAGAGACTATTCACGCAGGGTGATTTAAGGTCCTAGGACAGCTCCCAAAGGGGGATGCACTTAGCTAAGCCTGGCTATCATGGTCAATGGTCATTCATTGGCGCCTACATGTCTAGGGAGTGCCAGTTGGACATTTGGACTGCATTACTAAGTGTCAGGAGTATGTGACTCATATCTCACCTTGATCAACCAATCAGGGACTGGTAGGGCCGAGTAACCCACGTGGGACTCTTATGCCCATAGAACTTTCAGCCAATCAATGAGCTGAAGTTCCTCCAGGTAAAAACAGGCAACACAGAGAGCCTGAGAGATTCAGTAAGATTCAGTAAGATTCAGAAGGAAAAGATTCTGGAGAGGATTCTGTGGACTGTTCTAAAGGGAATTCAAAGGAGAATTCCAGGGCAGGACGGCCCAGGAGCAGAAGGCTCCCAAGGGCAGGACATTCTCGCAGCGCGCCTCCTGACCATCCTGAGACTCAGCCCGGACAACCACGGAACGGCCAGTGTGTCCGAGTGCCAGAACTGTCCTTTGTTCTAAGAGTCTAGAGCGGAGGTTGCCAGAGAATAACCAGAGTATCCACCCGAGGTTAGCACCAGCAGCAAGCCTCGTGAACAGGTCGGAACTGTGGACAGCTGAATCACTATTCAGAACTAGCTCTTCATCAGGATCGAACTGGTCCTCTTCCTGACTTGCTGGGACCCACAGTCATCTTTTCTCCTGTGCACAAACTTTGCTAGTTAAAGCCAACAGTGAGCATCAGCAGCGCACCGTCGCATGCCGCACAGCACAGCCTGGCACGTAGCCAGAGAGCGCGGATTGGACAGCAACAGCCTGCAACTGTTTCTTTGTGCCCGCAGGAGATCTGAATCCCCAGAGATTGGATGAGTATTCAACTTCACTGCATTACTGCTCCAGAATTCAATTGTTATCCCAACCAGTTGATATCAATTTAATTCCTAAGAGTTATGTACTTGTTTTGAGTATCTAATGTAGAAGTTATAACCAGTATCATTTATGAAACGGTCTAAATGAATGATATACTGAACGTATGTCCTCTTGATATGTGTAACACTTTGTAACTGATTGAATATATACCTTTTGTATTCTGATAACCCTCTCGATAAGATCTGTTAGTTTTATATGCATATTCTATGTTTTAATAAATGTATCATCGTGTATTAGTACCTGTGTGTGTGCGCGTTGTTTGAGTTTGATGTCGCATGGTTGGACTCTAAAGCCATCAAAAGAATCAACTTTGTGATTTACTGCTACAATTAATCATTGTCTCAGTAAATGCCCAAACCCTACAGAACTGGTTCCGACCTGTTCACGAGGCCTGCTGCTGGATACTCTCTGGCAACCTCCACTCTAGACTCTTAGAACAAAGGAAAGTTCTGGCACTCGGACACACTGGCCATTCCGTGGTTTTCCGGGCTGAGTCTCAGGATGGTCAGGAGGCGCGCTGCGAGAATGTCCTGCCCTTGGGAGCCTTCTTCTCCTGGGCCGTCCTGCCCTGGAATTCTCCTTTGAATTCCCTTTAGAACAGTCCACAGAATCCTCTCCAGAATCTTACTGAATGTTACTGAATCTCTCAGGTTCTCTGTGTTGCCTGTTTTTACCTGGAGGAACTTCAGCTCGTTGATTGGCTGAAAGTTCCATGGGCATCAGAGTCCCACGTGGGTTACTCGGCCCTACCAGTCCCTGATTGGTTGATCAAGGTGAGATATGAGTCACTTACTCCTGACACTTAGGAATGCAGTCCAGATGTCCAACTGGCACTCCCTAGACAGATAGGCGCCAATGGATGACCATTGATCATGATAGCCAGGCTTAGCTAAGTGCATCCCCCTTTGGGAGCTGTCCTAGGACCTTAAATCACCCTCCATGAATACTCTCTGTGGCTGCACCACAGAGATGAACAGAGAAATGGAGCCTAATTTGGGAAAGCTCAGAAACACTTAATTCTTTCTTATTAATAAGCCTCGCCGCTACACTGGATAGCACACGGAAGTGCATACATATTTTATCATCAAATCTGTCGCATCTGATTTCTATCATTGCAATGGTTGTGCATGCATGTAATAACGAATACAACAATTAAAAAAATATTTGATTTATCGATAAACACTTCTGTGTTTCCTTTTTGTATTGCTGTTGGATTCTTTTTCCCTAGTTTACAAAATCAGTACTCCTGCAGATAAATTTATAGTCCTTCCATTGAATTATGCTTTGTTTCTTTCAAATATATCACTACATTTCCTGCTTGCAAAACCTACCACTGTGACATTATGCATACCATACCCTCATCAGACCAGGGTTTGCAAAACTTACATATCCAGGTATCAGAAAAAATAGCCAGGTATTTGAAAGAAAGGCTTCACACATCAAAGCAAGGTTGTGATGGGTTAGTGGGGATGCTTAGTGTGTAAAACCCCTGGTTACAGCATAATGAGTATGGTTGTGCAAAAGCTATTGACTTGTGAGTACTAGTGGGTAAAAGTTAATGCCAAACTGGAAAGTAAAGACAAAATGTGTCTCCTCTATAAATCTTCAGTTTACAGACCGTCCAATGTTATTTATTATCAATAATATCTTCCGTATCGCATTAAAATTGGAACGTTTTTTACAAGTGTAAAATCCACCTATTTTCTAACTGCTTTATCTAGAACAGGTAACAGTTCCACCCCCCTATTCCCTCTTGCCTGCCTGGCCTGTTCCCATTTGTAACCATTCTGCGAATCACAGAGGGTGAGAGAAATATATATTGTAGTATTTTTGGGATCAGTGAGGACGGGCACAGTGATTCAGACACTACTCTTCTTGTGTCTAATTTTTAGTTTAGCAGGATTTGCGCGATAAGCACATTGTTTAATGGGGATGACATTACCCACGTCTATTATCACTGTACAACACTAACTAATTCAGGTGGGTGGCTTTGTCAGCCTGCGTAGTCTGCAAAGGAACAAGTAATAGGTTTAAAGGAACAAGTAACAGTTTTATTCCATGCTGAAAAAAAGAAGAAAGAAAACACAACGTTTTGGCTGTGGAGCTCTCCTCACACCTGAAGAAGGCTCCATGGCTGAAAGGTTGTTTTCTTTCTTCTTTCTGAAGACCCTCACATCTGAAGAAGGCTTCACAGTCAGCCGAAATGTTGCGTTTTCTCTCTTCTCTTTTCAGCATGGAATAAACCTTCTTCAGATGTGGGGGTCTTCAGCTCAAATGAAAAGCTTGGAGTTTGTAATGTAGGGCGCTCTGAACATGTTAAACTTTGATGCAGGAAAAATGTATTTCCCAGAAGCTATACTGATTCTCCCTGATGCAGTGCAGTTAAAAAAATATCTCTGATGCAGTTCCTAAATTAATATATATGATGCCCATCAGACATGTTATGCTCCTCTTCTTTTTATGCTCAGCTACTAAATTTACCCTTTAGTTTCCTTACTGAAACTGTTACCTGTCCTTGATAAAGCAATATGATCTTGGACTGTCTGTAAACCGAAAATTTATAGAGGAGACACGTTGAGTATCGCTTCTTTTTACACTTGGAAGAACATTCTTATTTTTCTTCTCGGCAACACTGGTTTCTAATTATTTATTTTTATCCACTTCATGTTATCCGCTCCACGTTGCACTTTACAAATGTGACTTCCACTTGCATTGTGAAATTGCTCAACTGAAGACTTTCACCACCTGCTATTGCCTTACTCTGGATTTCCTTCTCATCTTGTTGCACCATCTTGGATTCATCGATCATGTCTCTGAGGTACACCGCACTGCAACTTTTTCAACTAAAACAAAACTATTTCCTAGTAAAAGACAAATTTGTTTATTGCTGTATTACTGGGATTTTACGACCCATTTTACTATATCCATTGCAGCACAGGACGCTGCTTCTTTCATTCGTCTGCCAGTGGAGTCTCTATTACTGCCTTTTGGCACATGACTGTAAGTCCATCCCATACTGGCACCGACCTAAAAAATCTTCTCTTACTACCGCACTCCGCTTCCCCCTGCATCCTCAAGACTGGCCAGATAAGCACTACTCACTACTCACTCCATAAACATCAAGGTTCTTCTTTATGTGACATTATGAAAGAAAAAAAATAACTGGACCTTCTGTTCTTAACCGAAACCTGGCACAGACAAAACGATGGACTGCTGTTTAAGCAACAAGTCCCTCTTGGGTATGGTTTGTTTGACCTTCCGTGTCTCTATCTATTATCTACAAATCTACTATCATTTCCAGAGTTTATAGAACACCCAAACGCAGTGAAGCCTTCTTAGGTGAGTTTGCTGATTTATTCTCATTTTTATGCCTTAAATTTAAAAGGATCCTTATTCTAGGGGACTTTAATATACACACTGACTCAAGGTCTTCCAGTCTGGCTTAAGACTTCCTTTCTCTATTGGAATGTTTTGTTCTTACTCAGTTTGTTTGTACCCCTACACATACAGATGCAACCATTCAAAACAAGCAGGCGATACCGCATTATTTTGCGGTGCGCTTGACGCAGCCTGCCGCGAGTTACCGTAATTTCTCGCATAGTACCTCTTTATACCACGTGGTACCGCAAGTAAATTAATAGTATCCGGAATTTCTGCAAGGTGGAGCTAATAGCGACCTGGCCAAATTTCCCATTGGCCCTTACCAATCATGGCCTCCTAATAATCCCCATCTATGAATTGGCTTCATTAATCTCTGCTCTCCTCCCCACTAATAGCTGATTTGTGGTGAGCATTCTAGCGCACTATGGCTGCCGTCGCATCATCCAGGTGGATGCTGCACATTGACGGTGGTGGGGGAGGGGAGACCCCATTACCTGTAAAGCGCTTTGAGTGGAGTGTCCAGAAAAGTGCTATATAAGTGTAAGCAATTATTATTATTATTATTATTATTATTATTATTGTTAATAAAACTCAACCTCTCATGTTTGAGCTGTCGCCATCAAAGTCTTTAACGAAGATATTACTAATAGTATTAATAATGAATGACCTTGGACAAGCTGTAAACCCAAAGTATTGCCATGGTCCACATTCTTTTTTTCATTGACCATCTTTGTAAAAGTAACATCACAGCATTTCGCTATGTATAAGTATATGTATATTTAATGCCACAGTCTTTCCTGTCTTTACTGTGCCCGTTTAAGTATTGAATATTTATATGGAATTTTACCACTGAAGGGAAATCTTTGTAGCTGAGCATAAAAAGAACAGGAGCATACTGTAACGTGTGTGAAGGCCATAAACGATATTAAAGATATTTGGAACATAAACATACAGTATATGGCTAGTCTCGTTACTTTAAAGAAAAAATACACACCAGTATTCCATTTCTCCCTAAAAATTTTAAGCATCGAAGTCTTTAACTAACGTGAAATAACGTGTATAAAAAGTGGTAGTTTTAAAGCTTTTCTGGGAATACCCTCGATACCGGAGTCAACAAGCATACTTTTAGAATTTGATTTAAAGGGAATATAATATGGAATCGCATATCTAAAGCAATTCATAACGGTATAATTATATTCATGTACCGCAACACAAGAATAGTACACAATGTACAATGTCTGTTGATACTGTTTCTGTAGGGCTTTTTCAACACTCATCATGTGACCTTGCCAGTGGCGCTGTGGTCTAGGTTCCCGACTTATACATCACACATTGGGTGTTCGAATCCAGCCGGAGCCATGACTTCTTCCTTAACAAACATTTCTTTGAAAAAATAAAATAGGGTTAGTGTTAGGGTTACTGTCAAATTTTAAATCAACAATTGATTTAAGGATGATCTGTCAAAGTGCAATGAAATACAATATTGTTGTTGTTGTAGGGAAAACCGGTTCAGGGACGCCAAATATGTAATCATAGTGGCTCTCTGAAGGCACCAGTTCTATAGGGTTTGGGCATTTACTGAGACAATTATTAATTGTAGCAGTAAATCACAAAGTTGAATCTTTTGATGGCTTTAGAATCCAACCATGCGACATAACTCAAACAATGCGCACACACAGGTACTAATACACAAGGATACATTTATTAATACATAGAATATGCATGTAAACCTAACAGATCTTATCGAGAGGGTTATCAGAATACAAAAGGTATATATTCAATCAGTTACAAAGAGTTACACATATCAAGAGGACATACGTTCAGTATATCATTCATTAAGACCGTTTCGTAAATGAACTTGGTTATAACTTCTACATTAGATACTCAAAACAAGTACATAACTCTTAGGAATTAAATTGATATCAACTGGTTGGGATAACAATTGAATTCTCGAGCTGTAATGCATTGAAGTTGAATACTCATCCAATCTTTGGGGATTCAGATCTCCTGCGGGCACAAAGAAACAGTTGCAGGCTGTTGCTGTCCAATCCGCGCTCTCTGGCTCGGTGCCAGGCTGTGCTGTGCGGCTTGCGACGGTGCGCTGCTGATGCTCACTGTTGGCTTTAACTAGCAAAGTTTTTGCACAGGAGAAAAGATGACTGTGGGTGCCAGCAAGTCAGGAAGAGGACCGGTTCGTTCCTGATGAAGAGCTAGTTCTGAATAGTGATTCAGCTGTGCACAGTTCCGACCTGTTCACGAGGCTTGCTGCTGGTGCTAACCTCGGGTGGATACTCTGGTTATTCTCTGGCAACCTCCGCTCTAGACTCTTAGAACAAAGGACAGTTCTGGCACTCGGACACACTGGCCGTTCCGTGGTTGTCCGGGCTGAGTCTCAGGATGGTCAGGAGGCGTGCTGCGAGAATGTCCTGCCCTTGGAATTCTCCTTTGAATTCCCTTTATAATTCTCCTCAGAATCTTACTGAATCTCTGAATCTGAATCTCTCAGGCTCTCTGTGTTGCCTGTTTTTACCTGGAGGAACTTCAGCTCATTGATTGGCTGAAAGTTCCATGGGCATCAGACTCCCACGTGGGTTACTTGGCCCTACCAGTCCCTGATTGGTTGATCAAGGTGAGATATGAGTCACTTAGTCCTGACACTTAGTAATGCAGTCCAGATGTCCAACTGGCACTCCCTAGACAGATAGGCGCCAATGGATGACCATTGATCATGATAGCCAGGCTTAGCTAAGTGCATCCCCCTTTGGGAGCTGTCCTTATCAAAAGAAAACATCTTGCATGAATGGTTTCTCTGTGACTGCACCACAGAGATGAACAGAGAAATGGGGCCTCATTTGGGAAGGCTCAGAACACTTAATTCTTTTTTATTAATAAGCCTCGCCGCTACATATCCCCCCTTTTTGAAGGTCACGAGGTCCCGAGGCATTGTTGCCTTCAAAACAAAACAGAGTTAAGTGATGTCCCTTGCCATTAGAACATTAATCTTAAATGTCTACATTACTCCTCGAGAATTCATACCGGAACCAGCATTGGATACAAACAGGATGAATAACATCTGGAGTATGTATAAACACGGTAGGAGACATTATCTAAGTCTAGGAATTACACATCAGGAAGTTCACTGTCAATATCTGATACCTCTGTGGTAGATATTTGGGGAGAAGTCACTTCCTCTCTTTTGACATGCTACCTTTGACTCATTCATGCTACCCAGAGTACATCTTGATGTGAAAGTACATCATTCAGTGTACACTGTCAGTCATGATCCAGCTACCTGGCAGTAGTGTTACAATAACAATAGTTCCTGTTCCCAGCCCCCCGATAAACCACAACACCTGTGTTGGGTATCTGCTTGGGTGGTTTGGAGGTTTGTTCCATTAAAGCAAACTCAACTACCTGTACCTCTTCAGGGCTTACTGTTTCTTGGATTTCTATCCAATTCAATAGTGTGGCACCTGAAGGCATCCAAGACCTGAAATTTGGTCTTATATTGTCTGGTTCCAGACCATACAGTATTAAGTTAAAAAACACTGTGGCCTCCTCGGGAACTTACAGGAAAACTATTGGTTAGGTAGCTGCATTGTGGTAGCTATATCATGCCTGTCACAAGTCATAGTGTCAGTTAAATGTGGTGTGCTGACCAGCCATTTACTTCCCACCTGCTCTTCATGGGGTTCATTAACCTCCCTCTGGTCGTTAGTAGCTTTACACCCTACATTGGTGAATCATTTAGACACAGCCAATGGATAGCTTTGGTAGCCATACCCATCTCAAGATTTGGAACCAAATTCAATCTTGGATTGCCTTCTGGGTGAGCTATGAGCGATGGGGTTAATGTCACACACTCCTCTACTGAGAAGAGTGGGTTGGGATTTGTGCCGTGGTTAGACTGGCTACAGTGGCACTAAACTCCCTTAACAGGTCTTGTGTCAACATTCTGGCCTGTTGCACACAAGCATAAACCCACTGTATAACACCAACAATCATGTCCACTAGTTGGGGAATAAGGTTTAACCCTGTTGCATAGGAAATTGCCTGTAGGGTTTTCCCTAAGCTTTCCAACTTTTGTTGCTGTCGATACAGTCTGTCACTACCCTCTGGCATCTCTGACACCTGCCTTCTTGGGGCAGTCAGGGTGAGAGTGCCAGTAGCACACAAACCTACCAGAAAAAGCAAACGTGCAACAGTGGCGGCAGCAATCAGTCCTCCCAAAAGTCTTTTCGGGTGGCTGATCCCAGTCATCTCCTTCTGAGTGACTGTTGCCTTTCTAAGCTGGTGCAGCGTGTACATAGTGTGTTTCTCAGTATGCCATGTGGCATCTTGGGCACCAACATCCTGGAAATCTGGGGAAATCTGACGCAGCTGCTGATGCTGCTCCTCCTTTTCCAGGGCATCTGCTTTTTCGATTTGTTCATGCCTGTGCTCTAGGAACCCTGCAGGGGGCGGTGCAGCGGTGGAGCATGCCTGACCCTCGGCTGAGTGGTCATCTGGAGCACCTGAGTGATCTGGGATTGTTACCCCATTCTCACTATTCCGGTCCACCCTGCACACCTCCTGATTGAGGAATCCCTCTATCGGCATGTTTACAGTCGTTCGCTGGGGGTAGGTGTAGGACACCTGCTCGCTCCCCCTTTCCCTCTCTAGGGGTTCAGGGAGCTGCCCCAGCAGTGGGATAGCTAGTTCACTGTCTTTGAACTCACTATCACTCACCAGGCCCATGTCAGTGCAGGCGGGGATTCTGACACCCCTCTTTGCGATGTCCTGCACTGGCAGGCGGGTAACTTGACCATCCAGTTCAGTCTGGGTGAACCACTGTTGGTCAGACTCAGACTGACAGACTGAGCTGGTGGCTGTAAGAAAACCGGCTCGGCTTTCATTCCCTGTCCCTTCCTGGGGACTGGGTGTGTGGGCAACCCTGCCGTTGAGGCAGGAACAATCAGGTCAGTCTCACTCACTACCTGGTAGTTGTGAGAAATAATGTTACCTGACTGCAGGTTCCCTGGGTCACAGCAGAGGGAATCGGCATCTGGCATCAGGTGTGTCCACAGCGCAGAAGTCTCAGCGTCCAGCTGGACCTCCTGTATAACCTGTGAATGTTGCACCAGGGGCACCTGGTGGTGGCCCTGTGATAGCTGCTCAAGCAGATCCTCACTAATAGAGGACCTCTCAGGGCTAAGGGTGAGGGCTACATCACCAACCTGCTCTCCTGCCATCTGGATCCCTTCCACCACTACAGGGTGGTGTTCCTGACCCCTCTTGGGTGCCAGGGTGCACAGGGAAAGCTCCTTTTCATCGCCAGGTGGGGAGATCTGCTCCTCTTTAGGGATGTAAAAGGGGTGTGCTTTACCTGGTGGATCAGGCGGCTGCTTGGAGCACCGCTCCTGTGGCATGGAGGCTGTTGTGACCTCAGCCGGGACATGACTTCCCTGTATATTTGGGGAACAAGAAAATATTTTTATTTCTTGTCCAGAGGGAACAGAAGGAATCTCCACATAGGCTTCTGTGTTCGGTTTGAGCACAGTCTGCCTCTTGGCCCCCCTTTCCTTCTGTACAGAAGGCTTAGGAGCCTTGACCTGTTTCCACACCTTGCCTTTCTGGTGATCCACCAAAGGTTCCTCTCTGAGTTGCATGCCCTTTTCTTTTTCTACCCGTTTGAGCTTGCCGTGTGACATCAAACACCTTTCAACCTCAGTGTCAATCAGTGTCTCACTGGGTAAGACATCTGCCATGGCAGCCTTGAGGTAAAAGCTTCCTGCTCTTCCTCTGTGTTTTACTGCCTGCTCTGTGACTTCAGGGGTGGGGTCAGCACTCACTTGGGAGTGGCTGACCTTATCCAGGCAGGAACCCTTCCGCTCAATCAGATAGACTGAGGGAGGGAGAGGGGGCGGTTCTCCGCCTCCTCCAGTGGAGAGTATCAGCTCATTCACGCTTCCGGCAGCCTTGGGGAGCGGTTGTCCCTGTCCTAATAAAGCTTGTTCAAGCCTGGCCAGGCAGGCGGCTACTGAATCCTTTTGTTCAGCCTTTTCTAGCCCTTTCCCTCCCCCGCTGTTCTCATGGCACTTAGGACGCTGTGTGCAGTCCTGTGTGCCTGCTTTGGAATGGGGCTTAGCCAGCTCAGGAGCCTGTGCTCCTTCGAGCAGGGGGGAATTAACCCTGCTGGCTCTGACGGCGAACACAGTCGCTTTAACAGCTTTTTGCTCAGAGCGACTTTGGACATCATACTCCCAGGCTTTCTGCACGAATCTCTTAATATCAGTCATTTTCATGGTCTGTACATCTGTATGCATTAAGATCATCTTTCTGACTGATGGGTGGAGATTCGCAATGAATAAATCCTTGAAATGTGTGTTCTCTTCGCAACCCTCATCATTTCACCCTGCAAAATAAGTTCGTCTAAGTCTCTCGTAATATTCGTGAGGGGATTCTGCTCTCTCGTGCTTTATGTAAAGAGCGGCGGCTATCGCGGCAGTTGGGTCAATAAACGCACTGTATTCTTCGATAAGTGCTTGACATAGCTGCTCTAAGTCATTACAGACTTCTTTCATCTGCCTAGCCATCCACTCATGTACAGCTCTGCTGGTAGTTTTCCTGACCAGAAACACTTTCTCCTGTTCTGTGGCGTTTGGCAGGTACTGCAGGTTATACCTGAGGTCTTGAATATATCTCTCGATATTATTCTCTGACACTCCGGGGTCAAATCTCTCTATGTCCTTCGCTAGTTCTCTCAGAGAATGGAGATTTATTCTCCTAGCTTCTCCGCTGACGGAGATTTGGAAGAGATCTTGGTCAGACATGTCACTGCTAGAGAGAGTGCTTAATAGCGACTCGAATTCAGACCTTTTAGCAACCATCGTTAAATTTAAAGAGTATTACTTTTAAGTACGAAATCACAGTTTTACCACAGAAAACCACAAGATCAAGTATGCAATCTACCCGGTAGATCGCAAAAGATCACAAAACAATCAAGCACTGCTTAAAGAGCCAGGGGAACTTTTTTCCTTTTGGCTTTCAGCACACTGTATTGTCGTTTATGAAACCCGCGGCGTTTTATATTGAATTATTCTGCTTGGATGACTCATTTCAGTCTTGCCACGCCCGCCAGGGACGCCAAATAATGTAGGGAAAACCGGTTCAGGGACGCCAAATATGTAATCATAGTGGCTCTCTGAAGGCACCAGTTCTGTAGGGTTTGGGCATTTACTGAGACAATTATTAAGTTTTGATGGCTTTAGAATCCAACCATGCGACATAACTCAAACAACGCGCACACACAGGTACTATTACACGAGGATACATTTATTAATACATAGAATATGCATGTAAACCTAACAGATCTTATCGAGAGGGTTATCAGAATACAAAAGGTATATATTCAATCAGTTACAAAGAGTTACACATATCAAGAGGACATACGTTCAGTAAATCATTCATTAAGACCGTTTCGTAAATGAACTTGGTTATAACTTCTACATTAGATACTGGAAACAAGTACATAGCTCTTAGGAATTAAATTGATATCAACTGGTTGGGATAACAATTGAATTCTCAAGCTGTAATGCATTGAAGTTGAATACTCATCCAATCTCTGGGGATTCAGATCTCCTGCGGGCACAAAGAAACAGTTGCAGGCTGTTGCTGTCCAATCCGCGCTCTCTGGCTCCGTGCCAGGCTGTGCTGTGCAGCTTGCGATGGTGTGCTGCTGATGCTCACTGTTGGCTTTAACTAGCAAAGTTTGTGCACAGGAGAAAAGATGACTGTGGGTCCCAGCAAGTCAGGAAGAGGACCGGTTCGTTCCTGATGAAGAGCTAGTTCTGAATAGTGATTCAGCTGTCCACAGTTCTGACCTGTTCACGAGGCCTGCTGATGGTTACTCTCTGGCAACCTCCACTCTAGACTCTTAGAACAAAGGAAAGTTCTGGCACTCGGACACACTGGCTGTTCCGTTGTTGTCCGGGCTGAGTCTCAGGATGGTCAGGAGGCGCGCTGCGAGAATGTCCTGCCCTTGGAATTCTCCTTTGAATTCCCTTTAGAATTCTCCTCAGAATCTTACTGAATCTCTGAATCTGAATCTCTCAGGCTCTCTGTGTTGCCTGTTTTTACCTGGAGGAACTTCAGCTCATTGATTGGCTGAAAGTTCCATGGGCATCAGAGTCCCACGTGGGTTACTCGGTCCTACCAGTCCCTGATTGGTTGATCAAGGTGAGATATGAGTCACTTAGTCCTGACACTTAGTAATGCAGTCCAGATGTCCAACTGGCACTGCCTAGACAGATAGGCGCCAATGGATGACCATTGATCATGATAGCCAGGCTTAGCTCAGTGCATCCCCCTTTGGGAGCTGTCCTTATCAAAAGAAAACATCTTGCATGAATGGTTTCTCTGTGGCTGCACCACAGAGGTGAACAGAGAAATTTTGAGTGGGGTTTTTTACTTTTTTTTAATTACAAACCATAAATAAAGCTGATACTGTTTAGACTTTTAATTATTTTAAACTGTATTACTACAGCACAATGCACAATGCAACGTAAATCGCTATCTTTGTGTTCTGCGTAATAATGTTCACCTCTCTGTCCAGCAAATTAGCAATAGTAATAATAATGAACTTTATTGTATGTAGCGCCTTTAAAAGTGGCTCTTTAAAGCGCTTTACAGGATAAAAACAATACAATAACAATACTGTTAGGCTGGGCAAACGATTTTTTTTTCTAAAAAGAAATAAAAAATGAGATATGATGTGTTCCAGCTTAGACATTCACGAAGAGCATAATGAAGGTCATAAAGGTCATAAACTATATTAATTTTGGAACATCAACATATTATGTAAACTGTAAAATCCTGGCTTCAGTAAAATGTTTCAGGCATTCATGTGAAGGACAACAGAGCTTTCACTCTTATCAAACTTTATTGATAAAACAAAAGCAAAAACTATCCTACCAAACCAGAAAAAGAAAAAAAAGAATAAAAAATAACAGACACAGCGCGAGCCTGCATTCTCTCCTCAACCGCCCACACCACACTTTCCCCTGGGTCAGAGATTAAATAAAACTTCACTCGTACCAAACAAATTACCACACACTGAACACTGAACATGTTAACCCAAATATGCCTCACAATACTTTTATGGTACATTACGTTGCTAAAATGTATTTAAAAATAAAAACGATTACAAACGCCAGCAGAGAGAGAGAGACACACACAGTTCTTCATTGTCAAAAGGTAATTGTTTTTTACTTTGTCGGCACCCAGACAAACGCAATCACGTTATTAATTAAATGCTTTTATTCGTTCTTAATCTAACTCACAAGTTGTCATCTGTTGTTGAAGCTCTGTGAGACTAGACTCACACATGGCTAGACTTGACTATTTAACTATGAGATTATGTTTATGTTTATTAATCTTCCTTGTTATGCACTGAGAATGATAAGCACCCCACCGTGCCCACGCGCCAGCAGAGAGGGAGAGACACACAGTTTTTCATTCAAAATTAATTGTTTTTTACTTTTGTACAATTTTTTTTACATTCCTCTTGTTTAACGGGAATGTTTTATTTCTGGACAGACTGTTAAACTAGAGGAAAAGAGCGCCTCCTTCCTCGAAGCTTTTTGTTGATCCAATCATGAATTCTTTTCCAGCCGCACATAGTAAGTGTTGAGAATCTCTGATTCACCATGCTACTAATGGTTTCCTGGAGATTGCAAGGCAAGGCACTTTTGCCTCTGGACCCATCGAAATTTACCGATGTCGGCCACCCCCGGTAAATTTCAAAAGTCACAAGATTTAGAAACACGAGGGCGGCATAGCGGTCGGCTCTGGCTTTCCGATCTATACTGATGCACTGCAAGTACAACCTCCTTCTCTTGAGTGATGGGCAACAGTTGGATATCTGGGAAAATTGTTCGTTCCACAGGTGTCTGTGAATTCCGCTGTGTAGACGGTGCTTCCTGAGGGGAGATATACGGCGGGGACAGCATCAGCCAGGTCCTGGGCGGTGGTGAGCAGAGAAGCCGGGATGGAGTGTCCTGAGGCAGTGTGTGCTCTGTGGGGGGCAAAGCTTCAGCCAGGCATTGCAACCTGCGCGATGGGGGGAGGCACTCATCGGGAGACAGCTGCTCAAGCGTTTGACTGCCAGTACACACTCTCTCCGGCTTCTGCATCTTCAGGAGTGTCTCTAACCTCCCAATCCTCCCCTGTAATGCGTTGTAATGCTCCAGCTGCTGCCGAAAAGTCTCCATACAGGTGCTGCTTCTACAGGTTGGCACCCTTGCCAGCGGCCGAGAGCAGAGTGCATTGCACTTCGACAGATTGTCTTTTAATCAATTGTTGTCAGAGTATCCCCACCTCCTCCGAGAACAAAATTGCAACGATTTTGTTAACTGGCTGTTTCAGTAACTTAAAGTATATATTTAAAGTAACAATTTAACAATATATATAAATGTTTTAAGATATGTCTATGTTGTGAATGTCTATAGTTTGTATCTTATTTTTAGTTTTTGTTTTGTTTATAAGGGAGAGTGTCATAGAGACGACTCCCTTACCCCCCATCCTGATTTAATATTTAAATTATTTTTTCACAATCTGGAAATGCCAGAGAGAATTCACATTCACTGCAGCCAAATGGCTTTTATCAATTATAGTGCCCGGCTCCTCAATGGAATAGCTTTAATATGCTAATGCATTGGTGTAACAGTCCGGGCGTGGCAAACTTCTAATGTCTCATGACTACGGTGAAATTAACCCGTCTTTCATTGGAAGACAATGAACTTATTCTACCTGTACATGAAAATATAATGCTGGTGCGTGGGCGCGGTGGGGTGCTGTACCAGCTGTCAAAAAAAAAGTTAGTTTTTTTTTTAAAGTCAATTGAGTGTCCAAAATATTGCAGTGAAAAGACCACAGGCATTCTTCCTCCCCCTACATTCTCAGAGTAGAATATAATTTATTATTAGCACAATTTATTACAGTGCTAATTTAATATTATTGATTACTAATAATTTATGCTAACAGTACTGTACTTACTGGGTTTTGGAGGGGGGGGGGTGTCTTTGGCTGGAAATCTCGCCCCCTTCTACTTTGAAAATACCTGTGAAACCGGTTTAATTCATCACAGCCAGCACTCCCGCAGAAAGTGATGAAAACCACGCTGCGCCAGGTGAATGCACATCAATATGTTTGGCTTTTGGGCTCAGGTGGATTTGCACCCCCAAGTTCAACCTGCGGTACCATTGTGCTGCTGTAACACAGTTTAAAATAATTAAAAGTCTAAACAGTATCAGCTTTATTTATGGGTTGTAATTTAAAAAAAGTCAAAAACCGCACTCAAAATGCAATTTAGAGCTTTCTGGCAAAGAGGAGACACCCAAATTAATAATGTAACATGCTAATGTTTGTGCATGAATATAGTTATACTGCTATTTCCTTAGATACACGATTCCATGGGTTTTTCTTTTTAATCCCCGGCGGAACTGGGCATCCATAAGAATAAAGTAATAGGTTTATTCCATGCTGAAAAAAAGAAGAAAGAAAACACATTCCATAAGAATCAGCGCTTTTATATAGCGCCTTTAAAGGTGGCTTTTCAAAACGCTTTACAGGATTAAAACAACAGATACAATATTGTATTTCATTGTCCTTTGACAGATCGTTTTTAAATCAATTGTTGATTTAAAGTTTGACAGTAACCCTAACACTAACCCTATTTTATTTTTTCAAAGAAATGTTTGTTAAAATAAAAGTCATTGCTCCGGCTGGATTCAAACACCCAATTTGTGATGTATAAGTCAGGAACCTTGACCACAGTGCCACTGGCAAGGTCGCATGATGAGTGTTGACAAAGCCCTACAGAAACAGTATCAACAGACATTGTACAGTGTGTACTATTCTTGTGTTGCGGTACATGAATATAATTATATCGTTATTAATTTCTTTAGATATGCGATTCCATATTATATTCCCTATTAATCAAATTCTAAAAGTAGCTTGTTTGCTCCGGTATGGAGCGTATTTGCAGAAAAGCTTAAAAATACCACTTTTTATACATGTTATTTCACGTTACTGTAATAGTGTATGTTTATGTTCCAAAATTAATAGCATTTATGGCCTTCACACATGTTACAGTATGCTGCTATTCTTTTTATGCTCAGCTACTAAGATTTCCGTTCAGTGGTAAAATTCCATATAAATATTCAATACTAAAACGGGCACAGTAAAGACATTTAAATCTTTCTACGTCCAACCAACACACCACGAGTGCCTCTGTCGGTCAACCAATCATGTACCGCGGTATTTTGCGTCATCCGGCGTCACGATGCGCGAGGCCGTAGCCAATTACCCGCGGTATGTGTCTGTGCCGCGTACTTTGAATGGCTGCATCTGTAACAAAGGACACACCCTAGATTTAATCATTGCCAATGACTCTTTTGTCTCCCACTGCTCTCCCCTTGATCTAGGACTCTCTGACCACTTAGCTTTTCTTTTCAATCTGAAATTACCCGTTTCTAACACTTCCCCCTCATGCTCTGTAAACTTCCACCACTGGCAATCAATTGATCACCCAAGGTTTGCAAATTCTGTTCTGTCACCCTTATCTTGTTTCTCTACCTCTGACCCTCTAGAGGACAAAATACAGTTACTTTAAAGTGCCCCTTTATCTACCCTTGACACCTTTTCTCCTTTAATAACTCGAACCATCTTCTTCTCTCGCCCTGCCACCTGGTACAACACCTGGTACAACAACAATCTGTGATCTATGATAGCAGCATCCCACAAACTTGAGCGTAGGTGGCATCTTTCTGGCCTAAATGTACATTATCAGGCTTGGAGAGATTACTTGTCTGAATGTAAGGTTACAATAGAGTCTGCTAGATCCACCTGCTTCTCTCACATCATTGAAAATCACCATAACAATCCCAGACAATCCTGTCACATTTCAGTTACATAACCACCTCATGACAAATAACCTTTTTGAACCCTTCCAATCTGGCTTCTGTCAACTTCACAGCACAGAAACTGCCCTGATCAATGTCACTAATGATCTTCTATTAGCTTCTGATACTGGTTCTCTTTCAATACTCATCTTTCTTGATATCAGTGCTGCTTTTGACACTGTTGACCATGACATCTCACTTTCTTGTCTTGAGACTGTGTTTGGAGTTTCTGACACTGGTCTCAAATGGTTCAAGTCTTACCTCACTGATCGCTGTCACTTTGTCTCTCTTACTGTTTATAGGTCTGAAATTTGGTCTTGTAAAGTCTGGTGTTCCTCAGGGTTTGATACTGGGCCCCTTGCTCTTCAGCATTTACATGTTTCCACTTGGTATCACTGGGGTATCTAAATCTACTTTGAACAAATTGCAGTATGTCCAAAATTCAGCAGCCAGGATCCTGACCAGGTCTAGTGCAAGTGATCACATTACTTCTATCCTGGAGTCTTTGCACTGGCTTCCTGTCAAATTCTGTGTGGACTTTAAAATCCTCATGCTCACCTATAAGGCTCTGCATAGATTGACACCTCAGTACCTGTCTGAACTATTATCGCCTTACTCCCCACCTTGCAACCTTCACTCTTCTAATTCTTGTCTCCTAACTGTCCCCCAAGCCCGTCTATATTGTATAGGTGACAGGGCCTTCTCCTGTTATGCCCCCAAGCTCTGGAACTCTCTGCCCAATGATATCAGAGAGTCACCTTCTCTAAACTCCTTCAAATCCGGACTCAAAACGTTCTTCTTAAGAAGAGCCTTTACTAAACTGGTTCCATTCTTCACCCCTCTGCTTTTCCTAGTACCACCATCCACATTCTCCTCTGTATATTGTAATTGTGTTTTATCTTGTGTATTCTTTTTATTTATTGTTGTTCTCATTCTGTAAAACACTTTGAGAAGCCAACTTTAAAGGCACTATATAAAATAAAGTTTATTATTCTTATTAACTCTACTTCAGACCTCCACACCTGCATGTCAAGATCATGGTTCATCATATGTGAATGAGTCAAATTAAAAATAAAACGTGTTTACAAAGAAAGTGGAATACAACAGTCAGCTGGGTACTCGAATATGGGCATCCGATGTCACTGCCAGCTGTGTCAGTCAACTGAGCTAAAGGGAGATTTCTCCTCAGCCCTGTGGCTGAGGTCTCTGCTAGCTATACTTTGATGCTTAAAATGTTTAGGAAGAAAGTGGAATACTGGTGTGTATTTTTTCTTTAAAATACTAATACCAGCCATATACAGTTTACGTAATATGTTTATCTTCCTAAATTAATATTGTTTATGATCATCAGACGTGTTATGCTCTTCTTCTTTTTATGCTCAGCTACTAAAATTTCCCTTTCCCGTTGTAAAATTCCATATATATATTTAATACTAAGCGGATTAAAATGTGCACTGTAAATAAATTAAATGATTACATCTTTTCACTACTAACCAATGCCCCTGTTGGTAATTTTGGCCAGCCAATCACGCACCACGGTATAACGTAAATAGTTGCGTACGTTTGTACCGCATATTTTGAATGCCTGCATCTGTACCAAAATTTATCTTTTATTTGATTACTCAATATTAAGTGTATTAAAGATATAGTAAAACAGATTAAATGAAGAAATAATTTCACTAATACAGTGGTGTGAAAAAGTGTTTGCCCCCTTCCTGATTTCTTATTTTTTTGCATGTTTGTCACACTGAAATGTTTCAGATCATCAAACAAATTAAAATATTAAACAAAGATAACACAAGTAAATGCAAAATGCAGTTTTTAAATGAATGTTTTTATTATTAAGGGAAAAAAAATCCAAACCTACATGGCCCTGTGTGAAAAAGTGATTGCCCCCTAAACCTAATAACTGGTTGGGCCACCCTTAGCAGCAACAACTGCAATCAAGCGTTTTTGATAACTGGCAATGAGTCTTTTACAGCACTGTGGAGGAATTTTGGCCCACTCATCTTTGCAGAATTGTTGTAATTCAGTCACATTGGAGGGTTTTCGAGCCTTAACCGCTTTTTTAAGGTCATGCCACAAAAATTTCAATCAGATTCAGGTCAGGACTTTGACTTGGCCACTCCAAAGTCTTCATTTTGTTTTTCTTAAGCCATTCAGAGGTTGACTTGCTGGTGTGTTTTGGATCATTGTCCTGCTGCAGAACCCAAGTGCGCTTCAGCTTGAGGTCACGAACAGTTGGCCGGATATTCTCCTTCAGGATTTTGTGGTAGACAGCAGAATTCATGGTTCCATTTACCACAGCAAGTCTTCCAGGTCCCGAAGCAGCAAAACAGCCCCAGACCATCACACTAACACCACCATATTTTACTGTTGGTATGATGTTCCTGTTCTGAAAAGCTGTGTTACTTTTACGCCAGATGTAATGGGACACACACCTTCCAAAAAGTTCAACTTTTGTCTCGTCAGTACACAGAGTATTTTCCCAAAAGTCTTGGGGATCATCAAGATGTTTTCTGGCAAAACTGAGACGAGCCTTTATGTTCTTTTTGCTCAGCAGTGGTTTCTGTCTTGGAACTCTGCGATGCAGGCCATTTTTGCCCAGTCTCTTTCTTATGGTGGAGTCATGAAAACTGACCTTAACTGAGGCAAGTGAAGCCTGCAGTTCTTTGGATGTTGTTGTGGGGTTTTTTGTGACCTCTTGGATGAGTCGTCGCTGCGCTCTTGGGGTAATTTTGGTCGGCCAGCCACTCCTGGGAAGGTTCACCACTGTTCCATGTTTTCGCCATTTGTGGATAATGGCTCTCACTGTGGTTCGCTGGAGTCCCAAAGCTTTAGAAATGGCTTTATAAGATTTTCCAGACTGATAAATCTCAATTACTCTGTTTCTCATTTGTTCCTGAATTTCTTTGGACCACAACATGATGTCTAACTTTTGAGGATCTTTTGGTCTACTTCACTTTGTCAGGCAAGTCCTATTTAAGTGATTTTTTGATTGAGAACAGGTGTGGCAGTAATCAGGCCTGGGTGTGGCTAGACAAATTGAACTCAGCTTTCCAAAGAAGTGATAAATCACAGTTGATTTATGTTTTAACAGGGGGGGCAATCACTTTTTCACACAGGGCCATGTAGGTTTGGATTTTTTTTCCCCTTAATAATAAAAACCTTCATTTAAAAACTGCATTTTGTGTTTACTTGTGTTATCTTTGTCTAATATTTCAATTTGTTTGATGATCTGAAACATTTCAGTGTGACAAACATGCAAAAAAATAAGAAATCAGGAAGGGGGCAAACACTTTTTCACACCGTTGTATCTAATGCACCACAAGTTCCACCTATTGATCTTCTTTAGCCTGTGAAATTTTAAGTTGGATGTGCCAAATTATATTGTGGGATGTGCCAAATTATATTGCTTGTCATGGACAATATTTTTGCAGTGCATTCTGAGTGGCTACATCTGTACATCTGTAAAGAATTCTGTCTTTCTGGCCCTCTCTTTTTTTAATTTAACATTAATCCACTTTATAGCAATGCATGCAATATATTTTAAGACTAAGTCTCTATAAACAGAAGTACAGATGCAGCCATTCAATGCACGGTACAAACCAGTATCGTACGCAACTACCCACAAGCCACCGCAGTCTACCGCGGTAAGTGATTGGCTGGCCAAAATGACCGACAGGGGCACTCGTGGTGCATTGGTCGGTAGAGAAAAGATTTAATCATTTAATCTCTTTACTGTGCAAGTTTTAATCTGCTTAGTATTGAATATTTATATGGAATTTTACCACTAAAGGGAAATTTTAGTAGCTGAGCATAAAAAGAAGAGGAGCATAACGCATCTGAAGGTCATAAACGATATTAATTTAGCAACATAAACATATTATTGCATGTAAACTGTACTGTTTATGGCTGGTCTTGGTAGTTTAAAGAAAAAATACACACCAGTCTTCCATTTCTCCCTAAACATTTTAAGCATCAAAGTTTAATTAAAGTGTCCCCAAATATGTGATTGCTGTATAGAATGAATTTTAATTTAAAAAAAATATTTAACATGAAAATTAAGCTGTTTACGTTCGTCCGCCTGAGAATATAGTCACACGTTGCTACGCAACGCAGAAACACAAGCACAAGTAACTAGCAAAGAGAGGACATTAGCTAGCCAATATGATAAAGGAATAAATTATTTTTGTATTTCTTTTGCACATTTATTTGAACATTTCCATCGATTGTACAAGCACTTGGAAACTGTCCAATCCCTAGTTCGTCTGCATTTTCGTTTATGCCACGGGCATTCTCACGGTCTGGCTAATGTGCAATGAAATACAATATGCCGGACAGTATGCTTCTCAAACTGCCTTACAGGATAACAACAATAACAACAACAATTTTACAAGTTCTGGGAGGAAGAATATAATCAATATTAATAATAATAATAAACTTTATTTTATATAGTGCCTTTAAAGGTGGCTTTTTAAAAAAAATGTTTTAAATGTATTTGCATTTGCACACAGAGCAGTGTTTACTTGAACATGGAGATGCCCTACTGAATAATTCCTGCACACAACCATTGCAGCAGAATTTGCATCGTTTGGCATGGCTATGATTCATACAAGTGGTGGTGGATTTGGAGACAAAAAGTATTTACATTGGGTTGCTGTAAGTGGAGCACTAATAAGCCCAAAGCTCTACTTATTATTTTACAAGAGAATGCACCTGACAACCTGGACAGTATGCTTCTCAAAGCGCTTTACAGGATAACAACAACAATAACAACAACAATTTACAAGTTCTGGGAGGAAAAATATGATCAATATTAATAACAATAATAATAAACTTTATTTTATATAGCGCCTTTAAAGGTCGCTCCTCAAAGCACTTTACAGGATAACAACTGATGAAACAACAGTGGCTGGGGGTTGAAAATACCTGTGAAACCGGTTTGTTCACAAACAATGTACTGTAGACACAGAGAAGTGTCAAAAGAAGCGATACACAACCTGTATCCTCTATAACTCTTCAGTTTACAGAGACATTCTGCCAGAGCCTCACAACATTGTCCAATAATACTCTTCTTGTGTCTAATTTTTAGTTAAGCTACAGACCATAACAGACCAAATAACAGAATCCACCTGCGATTTGAGTGTTAACAAAATGTTTTTATAAAGAAAGTGAAATACATTAATACTATCAGCTATATAGATACATAGATTTAGATATTTAGATCCTTAAATTAATATCATTATTAATTTATTGAAATACGTGATTACATATTCTCAATTATAAAACAGATATTCCGATCCTGGAATCTGACTGGCTGACACCCTTCTGAAGCGGTACCATAATCTCTGGTATATGGACGCCCCAGAAATTTGACTTTTTACTGTGTGATAAATTTTAAAGACTACTTCTTAGCGTAGATAAAAAAGTTTGGATTCTTTTGTATCTGATACAAGAATCTTTTAATACAGTCTTTGTACAGTCTGAGGATCCTTGTGATATTTTGAGCTCTGGTTGAATGATAAGTGTTGCAGTTTAAATAACTTTTGTTGTTAAGAAATTATGAAATGCTCTGTAAAAAGCAAAGGAGTTTTTATGTCTGTTATACTAAAAGAAAATGCCCGACGAACTTGGGATTGGACAGTTTTTCGGCGCTTGTACAATCGATGGAAATGTTCAAATAAATGTGCTGTAGCGGCAATGCTTGTTAATAAAACAGAATTAAGTGTTGCTGTGCTTTCCCAAATGAGGCCTCATCTCTCCCTTCATCTCTGTGGCTGCACCACAGAGAAACTATTCATGCAGGCTGATTTAAAGATGTTTAAAGCTTCCTGCTTCTATTGTGTGTGTGTGTGCAATAGAGTAAATTTTTATAGAGAAATGGAGGCTGGACAGTATGCGTTACAATATAAACATTAATATTGATTCAAATCGTGTTCTGATTTAAATCGCAAACGCATGTTTAATTATGTGTTTTTTAATCATAATCAGGCTAATGCATTTCTACATTTCTGTATGAACCAGCTTAGAGGGCTAAAGACAGCTTGTGTTTAAATTGAGTGTAAGGTAATTTATGCTTCTAAAGTCATGGTCAGCATTTATTATTGTACTGTGCTGTAAACTTCCTAGTCACATTATTTTATAGCGTTTTTATAGCGTTATCAAATCTGGTGGCGCTGTGTGTTAGTTTCCTGACTCCCATGTCACATGGTCTGTGATTGAATCCCATGGAACTATGACTTTATTTTTTAACAAACATTTCTTTGAAAAAATGAAACGTTTCCCTTGGTCAGAGATTAAATAAAACCTCACTCGCACCAAACAAATTTATATTTCTAAATATCACAACATGATCGAATTTAAGTCTTTTTAATAATAATGAATAGTCACCATTAACTATAGATCGTATTATTATAAACTTTCTTGGAAAAATGTAGTTGTGAATGTCTATAGAGTGTATCTGATTTTTAGTACTATATTTTTGTATTATATTCCCTATTAATCAAACTCTAAGAGTATGTATCGGCTTGTCCCCTCCTCCCGCCCCTCTCTGTGTACAGTCGAGCCTCCTGTCTAGCCAGCACATGTCCACAGACATTCACAACTGCGACATATCATAAAACGTTTGCACATATAGTTAAATTATTAGTTGTTTTACAGGAACTTAAAAAAACACTTGAATTACTTATCCAGTCTCTCGGAATAAAGTTATTTTTCAAGCAATGCAACAAACTTCGGGCAATGTGTTTTTTTTAATCCAACATTGACAGCCACATCTTAAATCTTGTCAGTCAGGTCTTTTTTTCTCTATTTGAATTGTGGTTTACACATCGCACGACTTTAAAAGCTAGAAAGACAGGTTTTGATTCACATTAGCTGGCGAGCCTTGTTAACAAAAAAACTAATAATAATGTAACATGCCACTGTTTGTTCATGAACAAAGTTATACTGAGATTTCCTTAGATACGCGATTAAAAAATAAAATAAAAAAAAATGTGAATCCCCGGCGGAACACATTCCATAAGAATCAGCGCTTTTACAGTCTATATTGCCTTTAAAGGTGGCTTCTCAAAACGCTTTACAGGATAAAAAAAACAAGAACAGCAACAACAACAATATTGTATTTCATTGCACTTTGAAAACCAAGTAATAACTTAACTATACGCGCAAACGTTTCATATGTTGCTGTTGTGAATGCCTGTGGAGTGTATCTTATTTGCCTTGAGTCCTGGTTATCTCTCTCCCCCTCCTCCCTCTCTCCCTCAATTCAATTCAATTCAAGGTGTTTTTTTTTTTGCATGACAGATGGGTACAATCAGTGTTGGGTATGTATATTTTGATATTTACACCCGGCGCGGCACCGAGGGAGCGTCTGCATTCATAACTTAGTTTTTAAAATTAGTCAAGCAATATGAAGCATCTCCTTTTACTTTTAAGTCCCTTAAATACATTGAGCATAGCTTTCTCACCACTTAAGATTGTTTTTTGATACCATCCTTACACAAAGCAGAAACTTTCCGATGACCACAGTACAAGTTTACAGATTTTAATTGTCTTTAATTTTGTTACGTTATACGTTTTAGGAACGTTTCATCTAAATGTTATGTTACACCTACACCTACAGTAGTTCACTGCTTTAAATACATCGAATTAAGAAAGTTATGTGTAGCACTTTAGATCTTTTTTTCTGAACCAGGGAAAATCTGATCATGTTTCTCTATAACAATAATAAAAAACTTTATTTTACATATCACCTTTAAAAGTGGTAGTACCTTTTTTAGTACTATATTTTTGTATTATATTCCCTATTAATCAAACTCTAAGAGTATGTATCGGCTTGTCAGTCAGGTCTTTTTTCTCTATTTGAATTGTGGTTTACACATCGCACGACTTTAAAAGCTAGAAAGACAGGTTTCGATTCACATTAGCTGGCGAGCCTTGTTAACAAAAAAATCAGAAAATACCCATGGAGGGGGGGGGTCAAGCCAGAGAGAGAGTTTTTTACCCTCTGTCTAAAAACCCATATAACCCGGGGCAGAGACTCCGGGGGGATCATTGCGAGGTACAGAGCGGAGCTCAATCAATTCTTATGGAATGTGTTTTCTTTCTTCTTTTTTTCAGCATGGAATAAACCTGTTACTTGATACATATGGATGCCCTGTTCCGCCGGGGATTCAAAACATTTTTTTTTTTAATCAGGTATCGAAGGGAATAGGCAGTATAACCCTGTTCATGCACAAACTGAGGCATGTTACATTGATTTGGGTGTCTCCTCTTGCCAGAAAGCTCTAAATTGCATTTTGAGCGTGGTTTTTGACTTTTTTTAAATTGCATTTTGGGCGCGGACAGCACATACAAGGGTTAATGAACTGCGCCAAGAAATTTAAAATAGTATTCTTTAGGTGTGAGGGTATGAGTGGACCGCAGCAGGTATAATCAGCAAACCAGGAAAACAAAGAACAGGACAGGTGAGATGTGTATCCAGAAAGCGAGTGATCAGAAAAAGGAAATGGTGTCTTTCCCTGGCATTAGCTCATCGGTATGGTGTAAGTTTACCCTTACTTCGTGCGACTGGAAAATAATTCGTGATTGGATCAACGAAATGCTTCGTATAAGGAGGCGCTCTTTTCCTCTAGTCTAACAGTCTGTCCACAAACAAAACATTCCTGTTAGACAAGAGGAATTGAAAAAAAAAACTATTTTGTCAATGGAAACCGGTGTGTGTGTCTCTCTCTGCTGGATTTCCCTCTCAATCTCTGCTGAATGAATAAAAGCATTTTATTAAAAACGCATTTGCGTTTGTCTGGTATTTACTTTGGTCCCTTTTAACTGTTTTTCGATCTACTGTATTGCTTTGAGATGCCACTTTTAAAGGTGATATGTAAAATAAAGATTTTTATTATTGTTATAGAGAAACATGATCAGATTTTCCCTGGTTCAGAAAAAAAGATCTAAAGTGCTACACATAACTTTCTTAATTCGATGTATTTAAAGCAGTGAACTACTGTAGGTGTAACATAACATTCAGAAATACAATCACGTATTTGCCAAATAAAAACGATTACAATCTAATCCTTCCACGTTTGATCCCAAAATCCCAAGAAATATACATCTAAACGGGTAGAAAGCTATGCTGAAAGTTTATTAAGATACTTAGAAGACAAAGATACTGTATCAATTTATGTTGCATTAGCCTGATTATGATTAAAAAAACACATATAATTAAACACGCGTTTGCGATTCAAATCAGAACACGATTTAAATCAATATAAATGTTTATATTGTAACGCATACTGTCCAGCCTCCATTTCTCTATAAAAACTTACTCTATTGCACACACACACACAATAGAAGCAGGAAGCAGAAGCAGGGACCGTTGTCAGAAGGGAAGAAGGTGACTATTCATTGTTATCAAAAATGACTTAAAATTGATCATGTTGTGATATTTTGAAATATAAAAGTCAATTGATTGTCCATAATATCGCTATTCTATTTTTTCAAAGAAATGTTTGTTAAAAGAAAAGTCTAGCACCAGCTGGATTTGAACACACAACCTGTGAGTTGTTAGTCAGGCACATAGACCAGCAGACTACAGGGGAAGTCACATGAAGAGGGAGGCAAAACAGCCCTACAAAGCCCTGTTGCAGTACGCGAATATAATCATATTGTTATTAAATTCTTTAGATACGCGATTCCATATTATATTCCCTATTAATCAAATTCTAAAAGTATGCTTGTTGACTCCGGTATCTCTTTAGTTAAAGACTTCGATGCTTAAAATGTTTAGGGAGAAATGGAATACTGGTGTGTATTTTTTACTTTAAAGTACCAAGACCAGCCATATACAGTACTGTATGTTTATGTTCCAAAATTAATATTGTTTATGGCCTTCACACGCGTTACAGTATGCTCCTATTCTTTTTATGCTCAGCTACTAAGATTTTTTTTCAGTGGTAAAATTCAATATCTACAACGGGCTTAGTGAAGATGTTTACTGTACTGTAAATCTTTCTACGACAGACCAACGGACCACAAGTGCCCCTGTCGGTAAACCAATCACGTACCGCGGTACCCCGCGTCATCTTGCATCATGATGCGCGATACCGCAGCCAATTACCTGCGGTACGTGTCTGTACCGCTCACTTTGAATGGCTGCATCTGTATTAGTAATATCTTCGGTAAAGGCTTTGATGCATAAAATATTTCTGCATAATTAAAATATTTATGATAAAGGTAGGTTGTGTACTTTTGCTCAACTGAGCAATCTTGCTCAATATACCAACTTTTTAATGACTGATGATTAACATGCTGTAATACACAGTTTAAATTTAAAAGCTTAAATGCTGTACATGAGAGGTTAAGCTTTATTGTCTCCTCCTGGCGGTTTTACAAGGTGATTCCGGATACTTTCCGATATGACGTCATATGACGCGTTACACTGCGTCATACCGCGTTAGGATGTGACTTGCCCACCACATGGTACCGTGGTATACCTCACTCATTTTGAATGGCTGCATCTGTATATCCTGAATTTAAAATTTTCATGCAGTAATTTAGTTGACAATATGATCATGCACGGGATGTGAAGGTTGCTGATGTGTTTCAAAGTTATCCTTTGTCTTACATTATGCAAACTAAACTTACAAATGAGTATGGATTGAATATTGACATTAGTCACAGCTTATAAAATGCCACACAGTTAATGACCTCCATTTGGTGAGGAAGACACTACAGATGGTATTGTGAGTCCCTTTGGATGACAACCTCACCATTTCCTGTTACAAAGCTGTAATTAATTGGAATTAGGCATGACACATGTTGTGTCAGTGTAATCTAGAAACTAACTGTATTAGAGCATTCAAGCTCACATGGAAGAAGGTTTACTGAAATTTGTCAAATGAGAGCTGAAGATTTGAAAACTGAATTGCTGACTTATATAATGTAAAGAGTATACATAAACCTATTTGTTGGTAAGCTCCTAAATCCCATTGATTGTTTCACTCTTTCAAAGGAAAGCTATAAGAAGAGTATGTGAAAAATTGAGAGCGGTATTTGGCAAAACATGAAAAGTTACTTTTAAAAGCCTGGCAGTAATTGCTAACTATTGATTATACCAAATTTAATTAATAACTTATCATGACTGATTTCTGTATTATGTTGTAATCCTGACTTACTTTCACACACTAGTGACTTCACATGTGCTATTGATTTAAAATGTACCATTGATTTCACAGAAAAAAAGACAATTTGTCATCTGTTGGGAACCAACAATATTCCAGCCTTCAGTATGTCTTTTAGTATGACTTTTTTAAGTGTGGGAAAAAACAAGGGAACATCAGTGAAAAATTGCACATATTTTTTTCCAAACAGTATAAGCTTTGGTCACATCAAACTGGAAATGGGATAAAAAGATTCAATAAGTAGTATCCTATTAGACCTTACTGTATATATGTTTAAGACTTAAAACCCTTATGCAAGGGTTATGTGGGATGGGGAACTATAACAGCAAAATCCACAGACATTTCAAGGTTTGCAATTTAACTTGGTCTTTTAATTACTTATGATAATGTCTGTAAACTGTATTTTATTAGTATTTTTTCAGATGTTAAGTTTAAAAAATAAATATATTACCACTTTTAAGAATGAAACCTTAAGCAAAAAGTGATCTGAATTTACATATTCTTGAATGTTTTTACTGCATTCCTAATCAATAAAGAAATGAATATTTGAAACCCAGCCTTTTGTTATCAAGGAAATTAATGACAAATTAATCACCAAAAGAGAAGTTAATTTTATCTGCAAAGCTGATCTTACCTTAGCCAATACTAATTGTTTATTGTACAGAAAAAATACTTATTCATCTGTTGATCTGAAACTGAAATTGGAAAGTTAGCAATGATTTCAATATCAATCTGTTGAAGGACAACCATTTGGGCTGCAAGAGACCTGATCCCATAAACATTTCAGAAGAGCTAACATTCTGTAAATAGCTTTTGGAAAAATATCGGGAAGCCATACATCCTTGCTGGAAAATTAGTAAAATGACATCTTAAATGAAAGTTAGCCTTAAAGGGAAATAATAAAAGACTGTAAAAGAAAATCAATCATGTTCTGATTGAACAGATTTACAAAATCATTTGCAAAATGATCTGAGTATAAATAAAAAAAACACAGCTTCTCCCTATCTCAATCACAACAATTACAGTACAAGCTCTTTGCTTTTTATCTAACTATAGCCTCTGAAGTCACCTGGGGGAGAAATGCTGTATTTTATTAATCACTATTATATATGGAAATACCCTATTAGTATCCATATTGATAAATATATTTAATTAGAAACTGTATTAAATTAATTGCAGGTACAGAGCTGTGGCAGAAATTAAAGGTACAAAACACTGGACTCAGCAGATGTCTAAATGAACGAAAAAGAAATTAAAGCAGAAATCACTGAGAAAAGGAAATTACAGGCTCTGTCCCATTCTGTGCTTACTTATTTATTCTACTTACTTCCTGAAGCAGGAATGTTTGCCAAGCTTCTTGGCTGTACATCCAGTTGTCCAGGAGTGTATGAACAGTTACTGAATGATGGCTCTTACTGGCTTAGTAGTCTCTTACTGCAAATAAATCTCCCTGTGCCTCATGAGTCCATGTACCTGTGGACCAGTTTTGTTGATCATTGCACAGTACACATAGATAATAGCAGTAATTATATTATCATAGGTGATATGGTGTGGCAAATCATGTTCTGAAAGAAACAACAATTTTGCTTTCTACTTATGTTTCTGTTTCAGAGAGCACAAAGAGACATATTAACAGCTTTAATTAAAAGTATAAGATAGTTTGACATGCAGTACTGATTTACAAAATAGTGAGGTCTGATATGCTGAAAATGTTTATTTGGAAAATATTAAATTGCCTGCTAAATTATGATATCCAACAACACAATTATGATTCAGTTTTATCTGTGACAAATTTTAATACATTTGTGTGACTTCAGAGCCAGCATCACCCTGCAACTCACAACTGGCAGCCCACTGAAGCTAAGCAGGTGTAAACCTGGCCAGTACCTGGATGGGAGACCTCCTGGGAAAAACTAATGTTGCTGCTGGAAGTAGTGGTAGTGGGGCCAGCAGGGGGTGCTCACCCTGTGGTCTTTGTGGGTCCTAATGCCCCAGTATAGTAATGGGGACACTATACTGTAAACAGGCACTGTCCTTTGGATGAGATATAAAACCTGACTCTCTGTGGTCATTAAAAATCCCAGGGCATTTCTTGTAAAGAGTAGGGGTGTAATCCTGGTGTCCTGGCCAAAATTTCCCATTGGCCCTTATCAGTCATGGCCCCCTAATAATCCCCCTCTGTGAATTGGCTACATTACTCTGCTCTCCTCCCCACTAATAGCTGATGGCACACTATGGCTGCTGTCGCATCATCCAGGTTGATGCTGCACATTAGTGGTGGTTGAGGGGAGTGTCCAGAAAAAGTGCTATATAAGTGTAAGCAATTATTATTATTATATAGTTAGCATATGTCATACTTTATTTACTTATTTTTTAAACATATACAATTACATATTTATCATAAGAAGTACAGATGTAGCCATTGAAAATGCATGTTAAAACCATGTAATGCATTACAGGGGCTGCGCTTTAATGTGCCATGTGATTCACTAGCCAAAGATGATCTATAGGTGGCACTTATGGTGTAATAGATGTTAGCGAAACAATTGCTTAATTTAAACTCTCTACTGTGCATGTTTAAATCTGCTTAATGATGTATGTTATGACCCCAAGTGTCTAGGGGTAAAGGGTTGTAACATTTAGGATCATTTTTGGAAGCAGGTGGGATCTGGTGAGGGACTAGGAAGCATGATATCAAGGGTCGGTGCAAAAGTGATGATTTTAAGTTGAATAAGTGACTGGTATGAAATAAGACAATAACACACAGGGGTAAGGAACTAAGAGTGGTGCCAAAGAAAAGAAAATAAACAAAAATGGAGCTGGCTAGGAAAGTGAGGGAAAGCTAACCTGACTACAAAAGAAAACCCGAAACACACAGTCTTTGGTATCTTCAACACCCTAGCTCACCTCCACTGACTACCCAAAATCATACAAGGCAAGCGGCACTCACCCGTACTAACTAGTGTTACTAATACAAAATCAACTAAGTGTATAGAATGTACCCAACAACCTAAACTAGCCTTATACACGAAAGTTCACATGAAAACACAAGTGAACTAGGAATACAAATAAGGGTAAACGAGAGTAATCAACAGGAACAGGGTACAAAAGAACACAAAGGTTAAACATATAACACGTTAGGGCAAGGTAATGGTGAAACAAGGATAAACACAACAAACAAACGTGCAAAGAGACGAACAGAAACCAACAAAACAACAAAGCCGAAGCTATACTAAAATACACACACATAAAGCAAAACAACAAACCAACAAAGCCCAAGAAAAATCAAAAGCGAAGCGAAGCGATAACCAAAGCCAAGTGGGACCGAAGTCAAACAAAAGGCCTCTCTTTTCTGAAAACCTCCATGTTATCTCCTGAATAAGATGCACTCTGTTTGGCTGAGAAGCTGATTGATGATGATGTCAAACGGAAACAGTGGTGTAATGGTGGGCCAATGGGGGAGGGAGGACAATCAAAGTCAGCAGTGTGGAACATAACAAAAACACACATACCACACACTGGGACGTAACAATGTAATATGGAATGGAATAATGGAATTTTACAACTAAAGGGAATATTTGGTAGCTGAACATAAAAATAACAGGAGCTTAATGTCTCTAGACATCATAAATGATATTAATTTAGGAATATAAATATATTAGTTCAGGTGGGTAGCTGCATCAGCATGCGTAGGTTGCAAAGGAACAAGTAATAGGTTTATTCCATGCTGAAAAGAGAAGAAAGAAAACACAATGTTTCGGCCATGGAGCCTTCCTCAGGTGTGAGAAAGACAGGGCAGTAAGCAAAGGTAATGAAGCATAGGAGAATTAAAGATGGGAGAGAAGAGGAGCGGGAGGAGGGGACAGACAGAGTGGCCAATGATGTAGTGTGAAGTCAGGATAGGTGAAGAGAGGTGTGAAATGAAAACTACAGTAAATAGAGAGAATTTAAAAGAAAATTACTCTGTTGTTGAGAGAAGGGGGAAGGTATGATCCTAGCTGCAGGATCATTTTAGTTTCTGTAGTCTTTCTGATGTAGGAGTTAGGAAAACCACATTACTATAATAATGTATGATTAATAAAAATATGAATTTATTACTAATAAATGATACATTTCAAACTTGTATTTTGTTCAGGGTTTTCCCAGGTTTTCATATTCTTCACTTTCTTATTAAAATGACTATTTATGAGACACAATGTTTCACATGTCAATAAACAACGAGGAGCCTTCATACCATAGATATTTAAAAAATCATAATTTGTGAAAATTTTTACAACTTTTATTTAAACACAATCTTGTACCTGGTTGGATTTTTAGAAACCTAAGTTTGAATAAAGTGAGTCCCAGGTGTAAGGGAGTTCATAACGTGATAATTACTATTCAAATGCTACTGTATGTAAAACACCTGACCATATAAAGCAGAATAACACAAATTCATTGCGCTCAACGTCTCTTTAATTTGAAAAGCACTTTCTGTATTTTCTGTTTTTACTCAAATAAGAATAAACTACATATGAAATTCTTCTGAGAGGAGGAAAGACGTTCTATGATCAATTGCTTTTTCACCACAGCACTCATTATGCTACATTTTTTTGCATCAGTCAAAGCATCTTGAAAACATACAAAAAGTAACATGATGCTGTACGGCATGATGGGCAACTGCTTCCTTTATTTTCTGAAAGAAAATAAAAAATAAACAATGACGTGTCCCTGCCTAACTTAGAAATTGCATGATTTTAAGAACTATGAAAAACAGTTTGGATAGCTAAAAATCAATTTGTATGTGTGCAAAACAGGTGATTTTTCTTCTTTGTGATCAGCTTAAAATCTTAGGTTATGCTGTAAGTTTTTTACTTTTTAAACACTTTAATTTTATAAACACAACACGCATTTCGTACAGAAAAAAAAAAAACATTCTCCTTTCTTCCTGTAGTGTGAAACAGATCAGCAGGTCGTTGAGAAAACAGCGCACCACACACTGAGCTCTGTCAGTGTAGAGGTGACACTGAGAGAGGAGGCATGGAGCTCAGCAAGAAAGACCGTTCTGCAGCCTGGAGCGCGCATGGCACCAAGCGTGTCTGCCTTTTTTTCATAAATACAACAGTAGCACCACATGCCTCAGTGGCTTTCAAAATTAAATGAAGCATGCAAATCTTTGAACTACAAGATGATTTATCCGTCAATTTCTAACGGTGGCACAGAAGTAAGTATTGCTATTTTACAGTGCTGCAGACCTAGGTTCAATTGCTGGGAATGTGTAGAATGTGTAGAGTTTGCACATTCTCTCTGGGTTCACATGGATTTCCTCAAGTGATCTGATTTCCTCTCGCAATTCAAACATATTGGTATACAGTAAGAACAACACAAACTGTCTATGATGCACCTGAAGTGCATTATAGAAAGCCTTTGAAAAGACTGAAAGTATAACTACAAGATTATGCTTGATGGTATAATACTTTTTTTTTTGGTAAGGTTGTGTCCTCAATGGCTATTGTCATGGTAATAATAATCTTACCTGCATGAGACATCCAACACTTTTGTTAATGTAGAAGTCCTGAACAGAATGTGTTTATTTGGAAATACAGCTGAGGACTATTGACTCCTTCCACCCAGGGCAGTGGCAGAAATGCAATGTTTTTTATGTGTACCTACAAATTTCAAATTCAGACTTCAGGCTTTTCAAAAACCTTCCTGGTTTTTGGGTAGTTCTATTTTATTAGCAGGCATCTGTTAAGGATTTAGAAGCCTTTTACAGATTGCTTGCAGAAATCTATCTAAAGTGTGAACCTATTCATGTTTATTAATGAAAATAATGTGCAATCAAATATAGACATTAATAAAGCCTTTGTAAATGTGCTAATAATATACACCACATATTTAAAATAAACAAGATTATTTTAATGACAAGGATTGCTAACACTTTATTACTGTAAAAATATTTTGAAAATACAAAAAAAGAAATCTTAGAAAAAGTCAGTATCCTATGTAACAAAAATATTAGTATTATACATAGTTAAAAATTAAATTCAGCAAAAAAACCCATATAGGCAAGGTAAAAAGTTAAAAAGTTAACATTACTATTGCTATAGAAACAAAAGAGATAAAAATAAACATGTAAGTTGTTTAACAATTACAGAAAGAGATTAAAAGAATACCATTTATGTATATCTTCCTACAAGACAACAGCTCAATACATTTAAAACCATACAAGAAACGTAAATTATTTATTTTTTTGGCCTCCAGTGTACAGAATATTTTTAAATATTTCTAAGAGGGCATAAAATAAAAAACATATTGTGAAAAACATTAACATGGTCACTTTTCTTCTCACTAATTTCAGTAACCGTCCAGTAGCATTGCACAACAATGAAGGGAGCATTTGCTGCAATACAAGATTGGAAGCTGGTGAGGAATTTACTGAGACAAAAACAATTAATTCATAAAATACCTATATATGGATTTGAGTCATGACTGGTTCTCAGAGGCAGTACTGTTACTGCAAACAATTCAACATTTTCCTTCTTTTCTGTACTTTCAAACATACACAAAATTATCCTGAAATAACAGTTTTATTTGAAGACTGTATTTCAGGTGCTCCAGACTGACAGACTACAGTGCCGTGGCTCTGTTATAGGTGCTACAGAAACCAAAAAGTCCATTTAGATGTCTTAGTTGAGGTTTTTTAATGATTCCTAAAAACACAGCTACTGATGTTTTATAATACACCATATATTGAAAAAAATACAAATACAGTAACAAAGTAATATTTAATGGATATAATAAATTGAAAAGCACACAGTTAGCAAAGTCCCTGTCTGTTTAAGTGTCTGTTTGGTTCCTTTTGGAGACAGGAGTCCAAGATATCCAACAGGGGTCAACATTACAGTGCAAAGATAAAGTAACTGGCACACATTGGTCAATCATTCAGTGATCCTTACTCATGGAAATGACACTTACTATACCCAATGTACAAAACAAACTTATTTTTTTCCACATTAGTACTTATCTTTCTGACTGCCTTTATGAACATTGCTTTTTTTGTTAAATTCCTTTTTCTTGTGAGGAGAATTCCAAAGAAGATTAATCTGATACTGAAGAAGTTGATATGTCTTCATCCTCTGATAAAGATGACTCAATTGAAAGAGCTGACCTCGGTTTTACGTCTCATCCGAAAGACGGCACTATTCTACAGTATAGTGTCCCCGGCACTATACTGGGGCATTAGGACCCACATTGACTGCAGGGAGAGCACCCCCTGCTGGCCCTACATATATCTCTTCTAGCAACAACCTTGTTTTCCCCAGAAGGTCTGCTATCTAGGTACTGACTAGGCTCACACCTGCTTAGCATCAGTGGGTTGCCAGTTGTGAGTTGCAGGGTGATATGCCTGTTAGAAGACAATCTTAACCACCTGCTGAACTGGGAGATGGTGTATTTTCCATCCCCCTTCCGGCAAACTGATACTTGTAAGCATTTTACAAGGCCATATTCTTGAACCTTAAACTTCTCACAGTCTATGAGACACTTTAATTATTCTCTCAGTGCATATAAATAACAGTTCTGTTTGTCAATTGGTAAATTATTTATTAATATCACATATGTGAAAATTTGATTCTTGTTAACAGTTATTATATATATATACATTTCATAAATGAAAATTTCAGGTGCCCTTTAACTGTAATATGGATGGGGGAACTCTATTTTACTAGCTGTACAGTTGTAAAATAATAATAAACTTAATTTTATCCAGCGCCAAAACAAAAATTAGACACAATGAGAGGAGATAGTAGAGGGTACAGAATATGGTAGGAGCAAAGAGCTACACATGCAGCCATTCAAAGTGCGTGGCACAGACATGTACTGGAGGTAATTGGCTACGGCCTCATGCATCGTGACGCGGGATGATGCAAATAGTGCGGACCGACAGGGGCACTCGTGGTCCATTGGTCGGTTGTAGAAAGATTTAAATGTCTTTACTGTTCCCGTTTTAGTATTGAATATTTATATGAAATTTTACAAAGGACAGCACACAAAAGAAAACAAACAATACACAGGGGGGAGGGCGAGCGAGAGAGATTTAAGCCCTCTGTCAAAAAAACCCAAATCACTCGGGGCATAGACTCTGGGGGGATCATTGTGTGGTACAGAGCGGAGCTCAGTCACTCCATACAAGTAGTAAAGAGAGAAGAGTTAACAATTGATTTAAGGACAATCTGTCAAAGTGCAATGAAATACAATATTGTTGTTGTTGTTATTGTTGTTTTTATCCTGTAAGGTTTTTGAGAAGCCACCTTTAAAGGCACTATATAAAAGCGCTGATTCTTATGGAATATGTTTTCTTTCTACTTTTTTTAAGCATGGAATAAACCTATTACTTGATTCTTATGGATGCCCGGTTCCGCCGGGGATTCAAATAAAAAATGGAATCGCATTTCTAAGGAAATAGCAGTATAACTATATTCATGCACAAACAGTAGCATGTTGCATCATTAATTTGGGTGTCTTCTCTTTGCCAGAAAGCTCTAAATTGCATTTTGTGTGCGGTTTTTTACTTTTTTAAAATAACAACCCATAAATAAAGCTGATATTGTTTAGACTTTTAATTATTTTAAACTGTATTACAGCAGCACAATGCACAATGCAACGTAAATTGCAAAAAATGCACTTGGAATCTGTCCAAGCCCTACTTTGTCAGGCATTTTCTTTTACTGTAACGGACATAAAAACTCCCTTGCTTTTAACAGAGCATTTCATAATTTCTAACTACGAAAATTATTTAAACTGCAACACTTATCATTCTACCAGAGCTCAAAATATCACAAGGATCCTCAAGAGCACAGCAAAGACTGTATTAAAAGAATGGCTTATCTAAAGAAATTAATAAGATATAATTATATTCGTGTACTGTGACAGGGCTATGTATGGCTGTTTCACCTCTCTCTTCATGTGACTCTATTCAAAAGCCATATAGCAAAGAGGGAATGAGAAGAGTGACAAATTAGTATACTTGAGATCTTTTTTTCTGAACCAGGGAAAATCTGATCATGTTTCTTTATAACAATAATAAAAAACATTATTTTACATATCACCTTTAAAAGTGGCATCTCAAAGCAATACAGTAAATGTAAAAACAGGTAAAAGGACCACAGATTACAAAGTAAATATCCAGACAAACGCAAACACATTTTTAATAAAATGCTTTTATTCATTCAGCAGAGAGTGAGAGAGACATCCAGCAGAGAGAGACACACACCCTGGTTTTCATTGACAAAAAGTAACTGTTTTTTTTTACATTCCTCTTGTCTGTCAGGAATGTTTTGTTTGTTTGTGGACAGAGGCCTCCTTTTTCGAAGCATTTTGTTGATCCGATCACAAATTATTTTCCAGTCGCACGAAGTAAGTGTTGAGAATCTCCGATTCACCATGCTACTAATGGTTTCCCGGAAATTGCAAGGCAAGGCACTTTTGCCTCTGGACCCATCGAAATTTACAGATGTGGTCCACCCCCAGTAAATTTCAAAAGTCACAAGATTTCCAAACATGAGGGCGGCGTAGCGGTCGGCTCTTGCTTTCCCATCTATACCAGTGCACTGCAAGTACAACCCCCCTCTCCTTCTCTTGAGTGATGGGTAACAGTTGGATATCTGGGAGAATTATTCGTTCCACTGGCGTCTGTGAATTCCGCTGTGTAAACGGTGCTTCCTGAGGGGAGATAGACGGCGGGGACAGCATCAACCAATTCCTGCGCGGTGGTAAGCGGAGAGGCCGGGATGGAGTGTCATGAGGCAGTGTGTGCTCTGCGGGGGGCAGAGCTTCAGTCAGGTTTTGCAACCTGCGCGGCGGGGAGAGGCACTTATCGGGGGACAGATTCTCAACTGTTTGACTACCGGAACATAGTGTCTCCTTCTTCTGCATTTTCAGGAGTGTCTCTAGCCTCCCAATCCTCCCCAGTAATGCGTCGTACTGCTCCCGCTGCTGCCGAAAAGTCTCCACGCAGGTGCTGCTTCTATAGGTTGGCACCCTGGCCAGTGGCCGAAAGCAGAGACCCACGGCCTGTGGCAAAATAACATAATTCATGTAAGAAATAAAGTCACACAGTAGTATTCATCAGTCGCGGAACAGACGTCAAAATAAACTTTTCTTTTTTTCCGTCTTACCGCTTTCTTTTTTATAAAGTCCTGGTGGTAGATTTCGAAGATCATTTTGCGGTGTTTTCTTGAAGAACAGGCTACGAAGAAATATTTATAATTGAATGTAAAATTTTAAACGGCAATAATACCTTGTAATATGTGCTATAATCGCGTATTTCAGGTGAAGCCTACTGTATTTGCTTACCCTTCGCTCTTTGGAAGCTGGGGCGGCAGAAGCACCCTGTCTCTTCCCGTAAAAGGTCTTGGTCTCCATACTGTACTGTGGTCGCTGTAGTGCAGGTTTGCAGTTTTTTTTTGTGATGGGACCTCACCCAATCCCTCAGTGTATTTATGCTATATTCTCATGTACGGCTAGAATGTGTTCATTATCTTTCAATGAAAGGCAGGTTCCTTTTGCCGAAGTCGGGAGACATTAGAGGCTTGCCACACCCGGACCGTGAAACCAACGCATTAGCACGTCAAAGCCCATTGAGGAGCCGGGTGCAATAACTGTTTTGTCCCTTGATTTACTGATCTGCATTAATTACAGAAATCGAGTTCCTGCTCTTTGCAGACGACCTGGTCCTGCTGTCGCCCACAGAACAGAGGCTGCGGCAGAACCTGGCGCTGCTGGAGCAGCACTGTTTGACCTGGGCGCTGACAGTCAATCTGAACAAGACCAGAGTTATGGTTTTCCAGAAAAAAGCCAGACCTCAGGGAAACAGGTACAAATTCACACTTAACAACAACACATTAACACCTAACAACGGGTGCAGGGCCGAATTAGGCCAGTACCCACTATTGTTAAACATACAGAAAAGAATATTAAAGTATTGGCTTTAATATTAGCCATATAGAACATTAAGTGCCCCTTTCCATTTAGCGGGTGTCTGAGCCGCTGTGTCTTATCTTCTGACAGTCGCTGTTGTAAATGTCTGTAGAGTGTATCTTATTTTTAGTACTATATTTTTATATTATATTCCCTATTAATCAAACTCTAAGAGTATGTATCGGCTTGTCCCCCCCTCCCACCCCTCTCTGTGTACAGTAGAGCCTCCTGTCCTGGATGGTGGAGCCCTTACAGCTGTGTCTGGAGAGAATCCAGGGTATCAGCTTCAACCACATGGCTGTGTAGCTTGTTCCCCCCTCCCGCCCCTCTCTGTATACAGTACAGCCTCCTGTCCAGCCAGCACATACAAGGATTAATTGCACAATGGACTGCACAAAGAAATTTAAAATAGTCTTCTTTAAGTGTGAGGGCAGGAGTGGATCGCAGCAGGCATAATCAGCAAATTAGGAAAACAAAGAACAGGACAGGTGAGACGTGAATCCAGAGAGCAAGTGATCAGAAAAAGGAAACAACTGTTACGCCCAGGTTTTCAACGCAATTGTTTTAACTTTCTAATGCATCAGACACATTTCCTGGCGTTTTGTGTTTTAAATAAAATAGGAGTGTCTTTCTCTGGTATTAGCTCATCGGTATGGTGTAAGTTTTATCTGTACCATACTATACAGTATATAGGTACAGTCTTCAAGCTGCACTACTGTATCGCTTTGGTAAGGAGACGGACTATGGCCAAAATCACGAAGACTCTCTCACACCACATAATGAAGATGAAAAGAAACGGGAAGTCAACACGAGACATTGTACAGCATTTGGCTTCGATGGACATCTTTGTTTGTGAAAGCACAGTGAGACGACATTATAAAGGGGAGAGGAGGCAAAGAGAATCTAAACCGAGGACAATTCAAAGGTAAATAACTTTCTAAAAAGACTTTTCTTGCATGTTAATACAACTACACACAATATTTTTAAAACTTACTGTTGATCTCTTTTTTTTTCGAGCTATCAGACAGACTGATGAAAATGATGAGCTACAAGCGATGCAAGTCCAAAGACGGCTATGGGCTGACCTCAGTACGAGCGTTAGTCCAACATTGATAAGAAGAGTGCGCAGGAGGCTTGGATGGAGATACAGAAAAGAAAAACCAACACATGCTCAATGATAAGGCTAAAAAACAAAGAGGTGTAGAGGTTTGATGGGTTTACTGAGACAATTATTAATTGTAGCAGTAATCACAAGGTTATTCGTTGTGACTTTTAGAAAATCAATCATCAGAACAACTAACAACGCACACACACGGGTTCAATACACGAGATACATTTATTAATATAAATTGTGCACCAAACATATACTAGTCTGCCTGGATACGAGCGGCAGAACTTACTGTGAGGGTTATCAATATACAAGGTATATAATCTCGAAGAGATGCAAACACAAAGAGATACACAACTGAGAATCTATGTCAATATATATTGTTCGGTTACCAAATTGCTAATCAGTGTTAATACCCACTGTTACTCTTAACTCGGAAGTAAATACATTACTCATGAATTAAATTGATAACAACTTGTGTTGAGGTACAATTGAATTCTCGAGACGCAATATAGAACATTGGGTTTACTTTTCCACCGTGCATGGATTTGGAATTTCCCGGCACGAACACCAAACCAGCTGACAGGCTCTGTTGCAGCCTCTGTTTCAGCGGTTGTCCAATGGGCGTTGTCCCGGAGTCCTCTGGCTACCGACCAACCAGTCGAGGTGCAGCTCAGAGTAGGACGGGCGGAGAAATCTAACTGCAGAGCGCAGGGCAGTCATTGCTCCGAGGGGATCTACCAGCAGTCCGGCTGGCTAGTAGAAAGTCTCTATGCACAGAGTGTGACCGCGAGTCCTCACAAGTCACTCTTTTGCCCGGGAAGAAGCTGGTTCGTTCCCTATCCAGCGCTACTTCTGAATAAGCTATTCAGGTTGTCGAGGAGGGTCCAACTGTAGGCTGCCATTGATCAAGTGGAGCATTCACGTTGGTAGAATTCTGAGTACGTACGGGATCCTCGGCCTCGCGCTTAGAACAAAGTCCAAGTCCCTTTGCAGACAACAGCAGTTGTCACGTGATTGTCTCTGAGGATGCGCGAAATTGGCCAAGGAGAGCCCCGATCTGAGCTTGCGCTCCCTTTTTGACCAACACACAGATGTGTGCTGATTGGCTGAGAGTTTGGCGGGCATTGGAGACCCACGTGGTATTACCACGCCCTGCCAGTCCCTGATTGGTTGATTGAGGTGAGATATGAGTCACTTACTCTTGGCACTTAGGAATGCAGTCCAGATGTCCATTCGGCACTCCCTAGAGAGATAGGTGCCAATGGATGACCATTGATCATGATAGCCAGGCTTAGCTAAGTGCATCCCCGTCTGGGAGCTGTCCCTTATCAAAAGAAAACATCTTAAATCAGCCAGCATGAATACTTTCATGGAGGGTGAGATGGGGCCTCATTTAGGAAAGCATACCAACGCTTAATTCTGTCTTATTAACAAGCATTGCCGCTACAGAGGAAAGACTCAAACAAGTGCTCCAATGGATTGAACAGGGGGAGGCATTTCAGGATGTACTTTTCACCGATGAAACAACAGTGGCTCTGGTACAGTTTTTCAACAATGTCATTTTGTACAAAGGGGAGATATGTGGACAAGCCAAAGCCCAAACATCCACTGAAGGTTCACGTCTGGGGGGGTTTATCTAGAAGAGGTCCGGGTCCACTTCTTATTTTCGAAGGGATTATGGATTGTGAATCCCCAGATCTAAATCCAATAGAGATGGTTTGGCATTCGCTGAAAGACTATGTTCAGAAAAACTGCTAAGCCCGTCACAAAGCAGGAACTGATTGATGCGATCTATAAATTCTGGGAGGAAGAACTGACCGAACAAAATTTTAACAATTTTATTAACAGGCTGCTTCGTGTCTTCCTAGGATTGTTGACCGGGGCGGGGGATATTCGGGAATGTGAGTCTGAGAAAGACAGTCTAACATTTGTGGACAGTCTGTCCACAAACAAAACATTCCTGTTAGACAAGAGGAATGTAAAAAATACAATTACTTTTTGTCAATGAAAACAGGTGCGTGTGTCTCTGCTGCATGTCTCTCTGGATGTCTCTGGATGTCTCTCTCTCTGCTGTATGAATAAAAGCATTTTATTAAAAATGTGTTTGCGTTTGTCTGGGTATTTACAGATGCAGCCATTCAAAATGCTCGGGCGATACTGCATTATTATCCAGTACGCTGTACGCAGTCTACCGCGAGTTACCGGTAAATACCGCTAGTTACCATAAATTCTCTTGTAATACGACAAGCAAAATAATAGTATCCGGAATTTCCGCAAGGTGGGGCAAATAAAGCTCAACCTCTCATGTTTGAGCTGTGGCCATCAGTCTTTAAAGAAGATATTACTAATAGTATTAATAATGAATGACCTTGGACAAGCTGTAAGTGTAAACTTAAAGTATTGCCCTGGTCAACATTCTTTTTTTCATTGACCGTCTTTGTAAAAGTAACACCACAGCATTTCGCAATTTGTTTCCAATCATGCAAAGTACAGTGATTCACCATGCCTTTCACATGCTCATAAAAGAGATTGATTTAGGAACATAAACATATTACCGTATGCAAACTGTACTGTATACAGTATGTATATGTATATTTAATGTCTTAACTGTGCCCGTTTAAGTACTGAATATTCATATCTAATTTTACCACTGAAGGGAAATCTTAGTAGCTGAGCATAAAAAGAATAGGAGCATACTGCAACGCGTGTGAAGGCCATAAACGATATTAATTTTGGAACATAAACATACAGTATATGGCTGGTCTCGGTACTTTAAAGAAAACATACACGAAACATGGTTTCATTATGACCAGAATCGGTCTTGAGATATTTTTAACTTGATTTATAGTATTTGAGAGGTATGTCTTAATACCGATACTACAGTGCGTAAATACTGCTCACGTATATGTTTCTAGGTTTATATTATGCATTTCATACGGTCAAATTACTTTTGAGAAAATAATAAGAAGCGCGAAACGGTATGCGTTTTAGTTTCGTTTTGTGCTGGGACTCTGCTTTTAACAATGTCCCCGTGGATTGATTAGAGATATCAAGTACATACAAGTCATTTTTTAAATGTTGTAGTTCGTCTTGTAAAAATGTTACGAGTACATCATCTATCAACAATTACACAGGTTCTGTTTCCATATTGGTGATTTTGGTTACGTAATATTATTTTCTAGATTTCACGTTGTGAATATATGATTTGGGCAAACAGAGCCGCAAAGAAGTACATTATGGGTTGTTGTTTTGTTTTTTTTGCAGTTTTATCTAGAACAAGCAATGCTTAAACCTTTGTCTGATTCTTGTGAAACTATCCACACGACAGTTACAGTACCTAGGAGTACGCTGGGCAAACGTTCCGAGGTCAAATTCTTCCAGCACGGGGGTACCTTTAAAGCGGAGACGACGGCACCGAAATTTTTTGGCACGCCTTCTCTTTAAAGCCCTGGCCAAATATGAAGACAGTACGTACAGTTATAATTCAAACGGAATTAAAAACTACACATCCCAGTTACCATGGTGGTGCTTGTGATCATTGCGTTTAACCAACGAAACAGGGCGAAAAATCAGTCACATGACTTTGGAGCAGAGTTTCGAAAGCTTAACCTATCAGCAACAAAGCGAAATTTACACGATAGGCTACCTCAAACTGTCAGTTACACAACTGTGTATGTCGCTTAAGCCACTCCTATTTGGCATTTTAGTTATGGAGGCGAGAAGACGCCCCCCCCCCCCCCCCCCCTGGGTGTCTGATTTGCCGCCATCTTTAACCGCTTCGTGTCCGAATGGTAGTAGCTACGCGTACGAAATAAAGTTCATCCCAGCTACAAAACATATATATTTTTGTGGTAAGAGGGAGCAAAACATCAGTATTTACTGCTATTAATTAGTGTACGATTTATAGTTGAAATCTGAGCCTAAATATAAAGTTAAAATCTCGACAAAGCAATGTAGGAAATACAGAGAAAAGAAATCCTTTCTGACATCTAAAATCAGTTTCGATCAAGGTCTCTAAAACGAACAAGAAAAAGAGGATTTTCGGAGGGCAATTACGCTGTATTTATATAGGATAAGTGATTTATGAGCAATCTAATTTCTTTTTCGTTTAAAACAGTGAAATGTCAGCTGCAAAAGATCGCACCTGAAACAGTACTCTCTCTGCTTGTCATAGACGTTCAGGAAAGGCTGAATGAAGTCATGTCAAGTACAATAATTCGGTGATCAATAATAACAGTTGTAGGACAAGAAACAAAAGATAGTGAAAACTTAAGATTTTTAAACTCAAATTCATTCTACAAATTAAGGCAAATGAAAAGTTAGGACGTTAAAGTGCTAGAGGTGTAAAAAAATACAAAAATGCACATGAACAAAAAGTTTTAGAAATGGAGCAAACAGAAAAAAAGCCATGCCTATAGTGCAGAAGAGGGATGCAGGAACACTTGCTTAGATATACAAAAAAAAAGGTGTATGTTACAAAAGAACATGCAAACATGTTCATCATGTACATGAACATGTACATCAATTTCCCTTTGCGATCAATAAAGCCTTATCTATAAACATGAAACAGAGTGAGGAATCAGAAAATTAGCATGCATAAAAAACAGCAATTCTGTCAATGAGCCCTAAATGAATTAATAGCAACCATGGTTTCATGGAGGGCTTCTCAGATAGTTGGGCATTCAGGTAGATTGCCAGGTGAAAGGATTTGTAAACATATTTTGTTAAAGCAAGTCAGTTTTTTCCGCAACACATAAAATACATTTTTCCAAGAAAGTTTAGCCTTTGTCACTAATGAAACCACTAAATAAAGACATAAATATAGAAATCATAAGATTTTTTTTATTCAATGTTGGTAGCAGGATGAACTGTGCTAAGTGGATATTTTGTCGCAGAGTTGCTGCAAGATGTTAACAGTGAAAAAAAGGATTTAGAAATGAGTTTTTTCAAGAAGAAAATTTTCAGAATAATTGCAAATCTAGCAGGATAGAGAAAGCACAGAAAACAGGCAGTTAGATTGATCAGATTAGTATGAAAAGTCATTTAGCAAAGGGAATGAGAAGAGTGACAAACTAGTATACTTAAGATAAAATCTGATCATGTTTCCCTATAACAATAATAAAAAACTTTATTTGATATATCACCATTAAAGGTGGCATCTCAAAGCAATACAGTAGATGTAAAAACAGATAAAAGGACCACAGATTACAAAGTAAATGCATATAAGAAAGACAAGCAGTTAGAGGTGCTACCAAAATTAGAAAATGAAGCAGATACAGACACTAAGTCTTCTGAAAAGAAAGGTTCTGGGGTTAGATTTAAACTGGCCCTGGTGTGTGTGTGTTTGTGTCTGTCTGTCCTGTGATGGACTGGCGCTATGTCCAGGGTGTATTCTGCCTTGTGTCCGTCGCTTACTGGGATAGGCTCCAAATCCTCTGTACTGGATAAAGAGATTAGAAATGGATGGAAGTAAAGGCACTGTGTGGATGGAACTATACACAGTGTTAGAAACCCATTATGAAATGGCAGCATCTCACTGAGAATAAAACATTTTATAGTGCTGGCTTAAGGAAACAGCCTTTCCACTTCTCTTGCACACCAGTATCCATACCTAGTTATTTAAACATATTGCCTCTAATTATAAACATCTTAATATGCTGGCTCTGTGGATCCGCATCAGCTGTGTTTGCCCATTCCTTCAATTCATGTGCATCCAACACACAGTTCAACGCTAGCAACTACACAAAATCTAAAATATGAGCTCTACTTGCCACTTACAATACCAACAGTACCAGCTAACTTTAGTAGTGACATTTTCATGGATCTTTTTAACAATAAAAATTACAACATCAGACTTCAGACACAATTAAACAGGCCTCAAAAAAGTCTGGTACAAACATTTTCAGCATGGAATAAACCTTTACTTTTATGGTATAAACCTTAAATGGATTCATATTCTCAATAAGATTTGGTGCTCAGTAACATGACTTAGAAAATGACAGAAGACATACGTATCATGCTTATCCTTCTATTTTTCATAATCGTAAACTCCTTAAGGCAGTTACATTTTAACTGTTCTGACCTGGAGTTACAGAGAAATTTAAATTCTAATAAGAGATTTGTAATAAGGAAATTCATACCAATCACTCATACCAGGATTTGCAATTACAATACAAATACTTTCTTTCTGTATGTGTTTATTTTGCAGTTTGAGTCTATGGCATTCCTTTAGGGGTCTATACTCCAAGGCATGACTTTTTTATGGGAACATGACATTTTTTTAAAGTCTTTTAATGCAAGCTTCATATAAACCCTTAGCAGTGGTTACTGTTTGGAGCAGGTACTTGAATGGCACAGATTTATTGAAATGATTCAATTTCTTTTGAAAATATTTGGGATAGTACATATTCCAGAAATCACAGCCGTTGAATTATCCAGAAATTAATTTCTCTCAGGGTGTATTTAACCCCTCATGGATGGCATTGTATGAAATGAGTTTGTAGTTCCCCATTTGCCTCTATTATGAGATGCTGTGGACACTATTTTATACATTTTAGGAGTGTCCATAGGAAGGTATGTTCTAGAAAGAGTGAACTTCTGTTTTGCCATTATTTTTAATAGGGACGTTACATGTTTACACTTGGTGCTCCTACTAGAGGAGAGGATATGATTAATCTAGGCTTATCACTGAAACTGAAACACATCTGGTTGGTGAGTCTACTGTGGATAAAATGTTACTGGTACCGCATGTTGTAAAGCTCGGTATTTTCTCTCTTGGCCTGACTTTTTTTAATGTCTGAGTGTTAGAATCCATGTTGTTGCTGGTAAGGGAACGGTAGGTGCTGTGATTGACACAGTCAAAGCCTTGTACAGAGATACCATTGTAGCTGTTTGACAGTATTTTAGATGCCCTTAGTTAAAAGCATGGGAGGAAGTACTGCCAAGGGGAGGGGGGGGAGCAAGGATTTTTTCTTTGAGTTTGTGAGGTTATTTTTTGTTATATTGTGTTTCAGAAAGCAAGAAAATAAAATTTACTGTATGATAAAAAGAGAAAGAGCTGGAGTAGATCCTCAGATCAGTTTGCTACCAGCAATCAAACAAAAAAAATGGAAAGAATTGTCTCCTCCTGATTGGAACCTTTCTTACTGTCTTATAATTTATCAGGCTACCTTTTAATTTCCACTGAGAGAAGGAAGTCACTTGTCATGCAGCTATTTTATTCTTCATTGCACAATATGCTCTAAGTTAGCAAATGAAACATGAACACTTATTGAAATAAATCAAGAATACGATTAACATGAATGTATAAACATCCAAACTATACTTTATCACATTTAATTATTGGGTTAGCTTTTTATTGAGCCAAAATGTTATAAATGTGTGAACGTCTGTAAAATGGAAATATTTATGTTTTTCTCTTTTCTGTTACCTGCCTGACAGCATTTTGTATCCCATTCTGTATATTACTGGAAAATATTAGACCCAACCTAAAGAATTCTTGGGGGTAGTGCGACACAGTACTGCAAAGAGTCTCCTAAAGGGACAGAGCTATTAGTACTTATGTGTTTGAGTCTGGAGAATATAGTAAACTCTAAACATTAAGGGAATGCATGGAATCGGAAAATATAAATTGTATAGTACACAAGACTTAACTGGTTTTATTCTAGGAAAGCAGACAAGACTGAGTCATGGGACTCAGAGGATCCAAGGCTAGACTGAGTATAATAGGCTTCGGGCTTCTATTGTGACTTTATCTACTGTAAATTACAGAAATGTTAAAAGTAAACAAAATAAAGTAACTAAAATGTGGTCTGAAATCACCCCTTCAGACACCCCTTTTACTTCACTGGTGTCAGATATGAAAGGAAATAGTCTCCCGTTCTGTCTGCTGTGTGTTGCAGCAGAGGGACTCCCTGCAGCTGAAAGGGGCAGAGTAACTTGCATGCCCTCTAGTACAGTTTACACATGCACGACTTTAAAAGCTAGCAAGACAGGTTTCGATTCACATTAGCTGGCGAGCCTTGTTAAAAAAATGAATGATAATGTAACATGCCACTGTTCATGAACAAAGTTATACTGAGATTTCCTAAGATACGCGATTAAAAAATAATTAAATACAAATTTGAATCTCCTGCGGAACACATTCCATAAGAATCAGCGGTTTTACAGTATATATCGCCTTTAAAGGTGGCTTCTCAAAACACTTTACGGGATAAAAACAACCAGAACAGCAGCAACAACAATATTGTATTTCATTGCACTATGAAAACCAAGTAATAACTTAACTATACAGTACGTGCAAACGTTTTGTATGTTGCTGTCGTGAATGCCTGCGTACCCATAAGTATCTTATTTGCCTTGAGTCTGTCTACAGTATTTCTGTCCCACTACCCCCCTCTCTCCCTCAATTCAATTCAATTCAAGGTGTTTTATTTGCATGTCAGATGGGTACAATTCTTGTTGGGAATGTATACTTTGATATTTACACCCGGCACGGCACCGAGGGAGCGTCTGCATTTATAACTTGGTTTTTAAAATTAGTCAAGCAATATGAAGCATCTCCTTTTACTTTTAAGTCCCTTAAATACATTGAGCACAGCTTTCTCACCATCCTTACACAAAGCAGAAACTGTCCGATGACTCACAGTACAAGTGGAAAGATTACAGATTTTAATCGTCTTTAATTTTGTCTTTAATTTTGCCTGTGGAGTGTATCTTATTAAGCTCTAAATTGCATTTTGAGTGCAGTTTTTGACTTTTTTTTAATTGCATTTTGGGCGCGGACAGCACATAAAAGGGTTGATGAACTGCGCCAAGAAATTTAAAATAGTATTCATTAGGTGTGAGGGTAGGAGTGGACCGCAGCAGGTGTAATCAGCAAACCAGGAAAACAAAGAACAGGACAGGTGAGATGTGTATCCAGAAAGCGAGTGATCAGAAAAAGAAAATGGAAAACGCAGAAAAAGGAAACGCTTTACAGGATAAAAACAATAACAACAGTAGTGGCTGGGCAAACGATTTTTTTTATCGAAATACAAATTGAGATACTGTACTGTATAATGATGTGCATGAACAAAGGTATACTGCAATTTTCCTTAGATAAGCAATTAATGCTTCGTAGGAGGAGGCGGTCTTTTCCTCTTGTCTAACAGTCTGTCCACAAACAAAACATTCCTGTTAGACAAGAGGAATTGAAAAAAAACAATTTTGTCAATGAAAACCGGTGTGTGTGTCTCTCTCTGCTGGATGTCCCTCTCACAAACTGCTGAATGAATAAAATAATTTTATTGAAAACGCTTTTGCGATTGTCTGGTATTTAATTTGGCCCTTTTAACTGTTTTTCGATCTACTGTATTGCTTTGAGATGCCACTTTTAAAGGCGATATGTAAAATAAAGTTTTTTATTATTGTTATAGTGAAACATGATCAGATTTTCCCTGGTCAGAAAAAAGATCTAAAGTGCTACACATAACTTTCTTAATTCGATGTATTTAAAGCAGTGAACTACTGTAGGTATCACATAACATTCAGAAATACAATCACATATTTGACAAATAAAAACGATTATAATCTAATCCTTCAACATTTGATCCCAAAATCCCAAGAAATATAAATCTTGACGGGTAGAAAGCTATGCTGAAAGTTTATTAAGATACTTAGAAGACAAAGATACTGTATCAATTTATGTTGCATTAGCCTGATTATGATTAAAAAACACATATAATTAAACACGCGTTTGCAATTTAAATCAAAACACAATTTAAATCAATATAAATGTTTATATTGTAACGCATACTGTCCAGCCTCCATTTCTCTATAAAAATTTACTCTGTTGCACACACACACAATAGAAGCAGGAACCGCTGTCAGAAGGGAAGATATGTTCAAAATATCGCAAATATCGATAATGTTGCGATATTTTGAAATCTAAAAGTCAATTGATTGTCCATAATATCGCTATTCTATTTTTTCGAAGAAATGTTTGTTAAAAGAAAAGTACAGCACTAGCTGGATTTGAACACAACCTGGCAGTTGGTAGTCACGCACCTAGACCAGTAGGCTACAAGACAGCTCGCATGAACAGGCAGGCGAAACAGCCCTACACAGCCCTGTCGCAGCACACGAATACCGTTATTAAATTCTTTAGATACGCGATTCCATATTATATTAGCAGAAAAGCTTAAAACTACCACTTTTTCACACGCTATTTCACATGCTAGTTAAATACTTCGATGCTTAAAATCGTTAGGGAGAAATGGAATACCGGTGTGTATTTTTCCTTTAAAGTGCCAATTCCTGGAATCTGACTGGCTGACACCCCTCTGAAGTGGTTCCATAAAATCTGGTATACGGAAAGAAAGCGTTGATAAATACAAGTGTCTTTTAATACACTCTTTGCTGTGCTCTTGAGGATCCTTGTGATATTTTAAGCTCTAGTTGAATGATAAGTGTCGCATTTTAAATCATTTTCGTAGTTAGAAATTATGAAACGCCCTGTTAAAAGCAAGGAAGTTTTTATGCCCGTTGAACTAAAACAAAATGCCTCACAAAGTATGGCTTGGACAGATTCCAAGTGCTTGTACAAATGTGCTAAAGAAATTATACAGATGCAACCTACCCACAAGCCACCGCGGGGCACCGGAGGGTACCGCAGGGCAAGTGATTGGCTGGCCAAAATGACCGACAGGGGCACTCGTGGTGCATTGGTTGGTAGTGCAAAGATTTAATCATTTAATGTCTTTACTGTGCACATTTTAATCCGCTTAGTTTTGAATATTTATATGGATTTTACCACTAAAGGGAAATTTTAGTAGCTGAGCATAAAAAGAAGAGGAGCATAACGCATCTGAAGGTCATAAACGATATTAATTTAGGAACATAAACATTACTGTATGTATGTATACTGTACTGTGTATGGCTGGTCTTGGTAGTTTAAAGAAAAAATACACACCAGTCTTCCATTTCTCCCTAAACATTTTAAGCATGAAAGTTTTATGAAACGGTACCCAAATATGCGATTGCTGTATAGAATGAATTTTAATTTTTAAAAATTATTTAACACGAACATTAAACTGTTTACATCTTCCGCCTGAGAACAGTCACCCGTTGCTACCCAACGCAGAATGGTGATTGGCTGACACCATCTGACACCCCACTGATTGGAGAAAAAAGACGTGCTGGTTTGCTATACATACTGTACCAGGAAGAGGATTTCTTTCTATTCAAAACATGTATTTTAAAAGTTTAAGAAGTAAAAACCTTACAGCGTACACAGATTTCTAAACTGATCAGGATCGTTATCTTTGTCTTATGCATAATAATGTTCACCGCTCTATCTAGCAAATTAATAATAAACTTTATTTTATATAGCTTTTTAAACGAATAAGTAATTAGATTGCTCATAAACCTAATCACTTGCTTTTTCTTTTTATTTAGGCTCAGATTTCAACTATAGATCGTATTATTAATAACCATAATAACAACCAACCAACAAAAACAACCATATAAACATAATACCAACCAAAAACATAGATAACAACCACAATACAAAATCAAATAATCAAACCATTTTACTCTCGCAAAGTCCTCCAATTATCATAATCCCGCCCCTTATGCAAAACCAAACCTTCCTCCCATCCCAGTTTATCCTGTTTATCATAAACAAAATCCACCTCAATTTTCAACATAAAGCATTACACAAAATCAATACCTCAACACTCCATACTCAACAACGATAATTCACAAACAGCCAGAAAATGTAACTACACATTCCCAAACATACCTAATTTCCATAACCCCGCCCCTTATGCAAAACCAACATCCCTCCCCTGTTCTCTCTCTCCCCTGGCGGTTGTAATTGTTTTTATTTTCAAATAAATTTTAGCAAAGTCATGTCTTTTAAAAATTTTAAGATTTTTATATTTATGTCTTTATTTAGTGGTTTCATTAGTGACAAAGGCTAAACTTTCTTGGAAAAATGTCTTTTATGTAAACCATGTTTGCTATTAATTCATTCAGGGCTAAAATATGTTCATTGTCTTCTAATGAAAGAAGGGTTCCTTTCGCCGTAGTCGGGAGCCTAGCCTTTAACTAGTAAGTACTGTATTTACTGGGTTTTTGAGGGGGGGGGGGGTGTCTTTCGCTGGAAATCTCGCCTCCTACTTTGAAAATACCCGTGAAACCGGTTCAATTCGTCACAGCCAGCACTCCTGCAGAGAGTTGGGTTGTACTTGCAGGGTATACAGTACACGCGTTATGCTCTTCGTTAATGTCTGTGAAGTTTTATTTAATCTCTGAGCCATACTGATTCTTCTGGAAGCCAGTTTCCGCCAGGGAGTAAAAAAAAAAAACACTATGGTATTCTCTCCAATGCAGTGCAGTTAAAAACATACCTCTGATGCTGCTCCTAAATGAATATCGTTTATGACCATCAGAAGCTTTATGCTCCTTTTCTTTTTTCCAGTGGATTGAACAGGGAGAGGCATTTCATGATGTACTTTTCACTGATGAAACAACAGTGGCTCTGGAACAGTTTTCAACCAAGTCGTTTTATAAAAAGGGGAGATATGTACACGTTACTGAAGCTAAAAGTTTAGCCTCTGTCACTAATGTAAACACTAAATAAAGACATATAGAAATCCCTACGTTACAGACTGTATATGGCTGGTATTGGTAGTTTAAAGAAAAAATACACACCAGTATTCCACTTTCTCCCTAAACATTTTAAGCATCAGAGTCTTACATGTGGTTATTTCGAAAACGTTTGTACGTGCTCCTTCTTACCATGTTACTGTTTACTGTTACTGACCATATTAAGTTTAAGTGCCTGTGGGCACTTTTCCTGTCCGTGGGGGGTGGACCTTCTTTCATTAGAAGGTAAGTCTGTTCTACTCTGAGAATGTAGAGGGGGTGGAAAGTGCCCGCGGTCATTTAATTAGTATTAAAATCTTAGTTATCTTTCTAGTTCACAGGTTTGCATGCATAATTTAATTTTGAAAGCCACTGAGACATCAGGTACTGCTGTTGTATTTATGAAAAAGAAACAAAACAAAAAACATACTTACAACTGTGCTATCCTACTCCTTAGTAAATACATTTTATTATTCATAAACAGTTAACATTGTTAGCAAAATATTTTGAATTATATTTAACCCTATTTTTTCTTTAGTTTTGTATTTAACTTATTATATGATAGTCAGACTTAATGTATATTAATGTATATTTGAACAATGAAAATATATTTTTACAAGATTTTACATTAAGCACTTAAAATTAATATGGTTAATAATAGTAAACTGTAACATGCTGTAACAAGATCGGTTAAACTGCGAAGAAAATGCTTTCAGAGAAAATTTTTCAGGTGTGAAGAACATAGATCTCCAATGCAGGGTGTTCCCACACACCCTGCCCCCACTACCATTAGAATATACACAAACATTTTAGCGTTTCATTCTGAGCAGAAGACCCTCACACCTGAAGAGTGCTGGCTGTGACGAATTAAACCGGTTTTACAGGTTTCAATCACAGACCATGTGACATGGGACTCAGTAAACTAACAGCGCCACTGGATTTGATAATACTGTACCTAACCAAAATCCGCAATATGGAAACAGAACCTGTGTAATTGTTGATAGATGATGTACTCGTAACATTTTTCAAGACGAACTACAACATTTAAAAAATGACTTGTATGTACTTGATATCTCTAATCAATCCACGGGTTCCAGCACAAAACGAAACTAAAAAGCATACCGTTTCGTGCTTCTTATTAGTTGCTCAAAAGTAATTTGACCGTATGAAATGCATAATATAAACCTAGAAACATATACGTGAGCAGTACTTAAGCACTGTAGTATCGGTGTTAAGACATACCTCCCAAATACTGTAAATCAAGTTAAAAATATCTCAAGACCGATTCTGGTCGTAATGAAACCATGTTTCGTGTATGTTTTCTTTTTCATCTTGAAATAACTCATTTCTAAATACCTTTTTCACTGTTAACATCTTGTAGCAACTTTGCGACAAAATATACACTCTGACAGTTCATCCTGCTACCAACATTAAATAAAACAAATCTTAAGATTTCTATATTTATGTCTTTATTTAGTGGTTTCATTTGAAGCTTACAATGTTTAGGGAGAAATGGAATACGGGTGTGTATTTTTTTCTTTAAAGTACCGAGACCAGCCATATACTGTATGTTTATGTTAAGACTTCCCTTCAGTGGTAAAATTAGATATGAATATTCAGTACTTAAACGGGCACAGTTAAGACATTAAATATACATATACATATTGTATACAGTACAGTTTGCATACGGTAATATGTTTATGTTACGCGATTAAAAAATAAATAAATATAACTGAAAGGTCCAGCACCAGCTGGATTCGAACACACAACCTGCCAGTTAGTAGTCACGCACCTAGACCAGTATGCTACAAGACAGCTCGCATAAGCAGGTAGGCGAAACAGCCCTACACAGCCCTGCCGCAGTACACGGATATAATCATACCGTTATTAAATTCTTGAGATACGCGATTCTATATTATATTCCCTTTTAATCAAATTCTAAAAGTATCCTTGTTGACTCCGGTATCACGTTAGTTAAAGACTTCGAAGCTTACAATGTTTAGGGAGAAATGGAATACTGGTGTGTATTTTTTTCTTTTCATGATAGGTGTGGCATTTTAAATCATTTTCGTAGTTAGAAATTATGAAACGCCCTGTTAAAAGCAAGGAAGTTTTTATGCCCGTTGAAGTAAAACAAAATGCCTGACAAAGTATGGCTTTAACAGATTCCAAGTGCTTGTACAAATGTGCTAAAGAAATTATACTTTGAGTATACAGCTTGTCCAAAGTCATCCATTATTAATACTATTAGTAATATCTTCAGTAAAGGCTTTGATGCATAAATATTTCTGATAAAGGTAGTTTGTGTACTTTTGTCCAACTGAGCAATCTTGCTTTCATAAAATATACCAACATTTGAATGACTGATGATTAACATGGTGTAATACACAGTTCAAAATTAAAGGCTCGAATGCTGTACATGAGAGGTTAAGCTCCCCCTGGCGGTTTTACAAGGCGACGCCGGATAGTTAGTCACGTGACACACGTGAACTGCGTGATACCGCGACACGCCCACCGGGGTATGCCGCGAAATACCTCACCCATTTTGAATGGCTGCATCTGTATATGTAAATCTAAGGGATGCGCAGGGCACAGAAATTTCATATGAACCTATCTATTAAAAAAGGGCAGTGTGGTGGCTCTGTGGCTAAGGATCTGCGCATGTGGTTGAAAGGTTGCCGGTTTGTATCCTGTGGCCAGCAGAGGAATTCTACTACATTGGGCCCCTGAGCAAGGCCCTTAACCCCGACTGCTCCAGGGGTGCTGTATAAACGGCTGACCCTGTGCTCTGACCCTATGCTTCTCTCCCTGTCTGTGTGTCTCATGGAGAGCAAATTGGGGTATGCGAAAAGACAAATTCCTAATACAAGAAATTGTACAGATGGAGCCATTTAAATGCATGGTACAAACTTCATACCCCAGCCGGGCGATCTTTGGCTCCAGTGCTGGGCGAATGCGCTACATTAATGTAATACCTACACCCTGCGGTATACAGTAGGAACATGTCATGATATTCAGAAATATAAAAAATGTCATATACTGTCCATAATGTTTGCTATTTTAGTTTTTCAAAGAAATTTTTATTTGTTAAAAGAAAACTCACAGCAGAGCTGGATTTGAACACACAACCTCAGGCTTATAAGTCAGTCACTTAAACGATCACACCACAGATGCAGTCAGGTAGCAAGCACTGAAACAGCCGTACACATATCAATAGAAAGTTTTATACTACTGTTTGTGCTACAGTACCTGAATATATCATTATTAATTCCTTTAGATACACAATTCCATATTATATTCCCTTTTGATCAAATTCTGAAAGTATGTTTTTACATACACGTTTTTACTCCGATAACGAGAATATTCACAGAAAAGGTAAAAACTATCACTTTTCTCACAAAGTATATAAACGTACAGTAATATGGTCACAAAGAGCGCGTAAAAATGTTTCCAAAATAACCACATGTAAGACTTTGATGCTTAAAATGTTTAGGGAGAAATTGAATACTGATGTATATTTTTTCATTAAACTACCAATACCAGCAATATACAGCTTACATAATATGTTTATGTTCCTAAATTAATATTGTTTAAGAGCATGTGAAAGGTATGGTGAATCGGAGATTCTCAAAACTTACTTTGAATGATTGGAAACGAATATGTGATCGGATCAACGAAGTGTTGTGGTGTTACTTTTTGTCAATGAAAAAATGAGGTATTTTCGTTTACAAAGAAGCTTACAAAGAAACTGGACCAGAGTAATACTTTGAGTTTACAGCTTGTCCAAGGTCATTCATTATTAATACTATTAGTAATATCTTCCGTAAAGACTTTTATGTAAAATATTTCTGCATAATTAAAATATTTATGATAAAGGTGGCAGGTTGTGTATTCTTGTCCAACTGAGCAATCTTGTTTTCATAAAATGTACCACCTTTTCAATGTTTAATGATTAACATGATGTAACACACAGTTTAAATTTAAAAGTCTAAAAAGTATACAACTTAAATTCTTAATTGAATAAAGATTGTTCTTCAATAGTGACCGGGATTCGAAACCAGATGTTTTTTGTTGACAGCTCAAATGCTGTATCTGAGGGGTTAAGCTTTATTAGCTCCATGTTGCAGTTTTACAAGGTGATTCCGGATACTATTAACATAATCAAATTTGCATGTGGTAAAATGCGGTATGATACGAAATGACGCGTTTTGATGTGACACGCCCACCGCATTGCACAGCAGCGTACCCCGCTTGTTTTGAATGGCTGCATCTGTATATGGCTTATAAAGTGATCTCTCTTACTTTTTAGTATCTTGGAAAAATAGGATGGAATCACCTACTGTGGGATAACAAGTTAATCATCTTAAAAGACCTATCACTTCTAGAATCCTGCCTAAGGCTTTTATGGGGTTTATCTTGGGAACCCCTTTTTTGTGCCACCTGATGCTCAGTTGTGGAAATCTGCCAGTACACAGTAGTAGCTACACTGTATAAGTAAAAACAATTTCTTGGTGAACAGGCTGTAACTGATGATGATGGAACACATTAAGCCATTAGACCAGTTGGTTCTTCTTTTTTCTGATTGTTTCCAACAGCACTTTCATGCATCAAGAGAAATTCACTCACACCCTTGCTCAGACATTGTCATGTTATATCTTTTCACACAGAGTAAGTGTGTGTGATACTGATACTGATACACCTGATACTGCTTGTTAACACTTTGACTGGCAGCTATTTTTATGTTGTTGCTTAATGTAAGAGATGTATTAGTGTTGAACTGGGAAAAAACACACATATATTAATAATAATAATAATAATAATAATAATAATAATAATAATAATAATAATTTCAAAATTAGTAGTTGTTTTAAAACCAGGAATTGTGAGGCATTTCAGTTTGTAAGTGGTTCTTATGTCATTGTGTTCAGCTCACACCTTAGTGCTTATGGATACAGAACTGGGTTAAAATTCTAAAGGCTGATAATTAACACAGTCATGGTCTTAAACAGATTCCTCATCTGACACTTTTGATGACATACTACCAATTATTCTTAAGAAAATAAAAAGGTTTTATCAATATCCTAAATAACTAAACTCTTCTAGCAGTTTATCAAAACAATAGTAATACTCATTGACAAGAAAATTAAGAAAATTATTAAATTAGTGCACCCAAAAAATGGACAAAGCTGAACCAAATAATTTATTATAAATAAGTTCTACCTCAATTCAAAGGAAAAGTTATGGAAACGATAATTAAAAATTAAATCCATTATAATTTGGAATGCAATTAGATTCTTTGTGTATAATCAAAATGGATCTAGAAAAATCAGGTCAACAAATGGCAGTAATAGATACAAATTAAACAGTATCTGTCACAGTTTTAGTATAGAGCATAATATCTAATACAGTATATTTACAGTTTCAGAAGGCTTTTGATAAATGTTCCTCATAATGTAATGTCATGCGCACTGTAGGTGTTACAGACCAAAGAGTGAACGTGGAAGAGACCAGGGGGAGTGGCCTACTCACTGCACCTCCAGTCCAGGAGAGACTGGCACAATATTGTACCAGTCTAAAGTGAAACCATAGTCCACCAACCAAAGTCTGGGAACAAAAGACCCTGAGGTGTCATTCTCTATTAACCTTCCAGGGACAGGAGACCACACACAGATGGTGGACAGCCTGTTGGAGTCGCCCAGAGAACAGGCAGGTAGACTAGCAGGCTGTAGCACAGGAAGGCAAAGTTCAGGTAAATCAAGTGGAAGATGGGCATAAGCCACCAAAGGCTGGACCTTAGTCCAGATGGTAAAGCTGGGCAGGAAACTCTGGTTCAGGCCGATTCAATGTGCAAGCCCAAAGGGGAATCTACTCCAAAAACAGTGCCAGGTATGCACTGTCAGCATGGTCTCCTGGAAGATAGACCTCCAGGGAAAAGAGTCTGGAGTGTCCGGAACTGAATTCCCAGGATAGACATCTGCTGAGCTTTGCTCTCAGCCACTGGAATCCTCCGAACAGCACAGACCACAAGAAGAGCTCCAACACAGGGTGAACTGTGTTGAACAAGAACAAGAAGGGCTCCATTGCAATGCTGGAAGGTGGCTCAGAAGCAGGGTAAAGATGTCAAGGAATCTCCAGATCACCAAGGAAAAACAATGGAGAGATTAAATATCTTCAATATTATAGCCTATGGAATGGTGGTGTGAGTGTAACATAAATGATTAATCTTTTCTTCCCAAAGATTAAACATCTGGCAGTAAGGAATTATAGTACTCAAATTGGTATCTGGTTAATATATGGTCGTGTGTAGTCAAACTGAGGTATAGTAATTAGTGAAGTACTGTAAGATATGTAATATGTATTAGGTCCAGATCTTTTTATATTTATATCTGTTATCTAGGTAATGTTACTAAACCAATGTTGCAGAAGTTACCATATGAAGAGGATTATTAAACACTGTAGATGCTACAGATAAAGTTAAAAATGATGTAGGAGTTCATGTGAATTGACTCAGCAGAAAACAGGGAGTCTTCACAAGGCCTCACAACATTAAACAATGTATACATAAAAGCATTAAGGGTAAATACATGAGATACATACAACAGCTTGTCATATGAGAGCTATCAAGCTATATCAAGATTAAAGTAGAGACACATAGTACATTTAGTATACTGATGGTTACACCAACTTCCTAGGCAGTCTCATCAACATATTCAACATTAAGACACTCATAAATACTGATACTTAAATGAATAAAATTTGTCAACATATGTTAAGATGACAATTCAATTCTAGAGAGCAGGAGTGGTAAATATTGAATTATACTTATCCACAACCATTAATTCATAACTTCCATTGCAGAAGGATGGTTAAACAACTGACTGAGTCTGCCGCAGTGCTGTCTAGTTACTCTCCTGGCTCATGCCACTCTAGTCCTGAGGCAGCTCAAGATATCAGGGAGAGAGAGACAGTGTTCCTGATGTAGCCTCTGGATGAGAGTAAGATATCTCAAGTGGGGTGTCTAGGTTAATGATGAGTTGAACTGGGACAAAGTCTGTACATAGGGTGCTGACTGCTTAGTCGCTGCGAACCACACAAAAATGGGAGAAACTCGGTTTGCTCCTGACATAGCGACCACTGCTGAATAATGCTAGGTTCTGTATATATGTTATATATAACCATATTGCTCTGGTTATCAAACAGAATTCTGTCTTTACGTATGGTCTCACTCTCTAATTTGGTGCTTTGGGAAAATGTTTAAGTTCCAGAGTTTAGACAAAAAGTGTGGCAGGCACATGGTTCTGTTGTCAGTACGTCAAGTTGGTTTGGCAGTGAGAAGCAGAGTTAGAGGTGATCCACACTGCTTTTTAACTAGGGAAAAAACTTAGGGTTATGTTTAGATGTGCCTGTGGATATCTGCTAGACATCCAGGCACGAGTAGTAGACATCCATCTTATGGATTATTAACACTGGATCTGGACTGTCCTGGGACTGATCCTTATCCAGAAGACAAACTCATCTCCCTTACTTTTCCACACACAAAAACCACTAGGTGATTCTTTGCCTAAGATCACAGAAAGGGGCCTCACTGGAGTTTTACAACAACCCTCTTTCATTGGCTCCAACAATAAACCTTGCTGTCGCAATGATGTATACTGGATGAACACTTGGTACAACTGACAGTTAATATAGACAAATGCAGAGTACTACAGTATATGAAATTAGTCAAATGTAAATATAAATTATTAAAAATTAGTAAAAAGACTGAGAATGAAGCAGCTACTTACAACAACAACTTTAAAAGCTTTTATGTTAAGACATCATTTTCATGTTGTAGACACTGGTGGAAAAAAATTGAGGTGAAAAGGCAAACAAAATAGGCATAGAGTTAAAAGTGTACACATTAAATCCCCCAAATGCTATGTTAAAATGTACAGTGCATTTGCAAGCAAGACTTAATTTAGACTATTGTGTGCAATTGTAGTCTGCTGCAACAAAAAAATATATATATTTACTCTAACCTACAGTAGGCTTCTTTCAAGAAATGGATGAATGGAAACATTCAGTTCAAGCTCAATTCTGATTTTGTAGGCTGATGTGTCTCTGTGTTTTTAACTTTTTTTTTAAAGTAGCAACACACAAAATGATTGAGAGATGCTGATAAATTAGTACAGTTACGAGCCAGTGACCAACTGGTTTAGCTTAACAAGTACTGAGGTTGTTGGGCTAATGTTCATAGGGCAGTTTTTGACTCATCAGACACTGTCACTACAGCATGAAGGATATCCCCTGTCAATGAAAAATAGCTCTTTTAATGAATTAAAATTTAATTAATTAAACCTTGTTGCATGGTGCGTAGTTTATTAATCTGTTCATCTACAAGCAGTCAAAGTCAAATTTGAATTAAGTGAAGTACTAAAAGCTTTCAAGTAAGGTTCACTGATTACATGGGGACATATTGTGGAGAGTGGAATAAATGCAATTTCTTCTTCACTCAGAAAGTTCATCAGTCATGCAGGCTTTCTGTGTGTTTTGGGATAAATTCATATATCTAATGTAGTTAAAGTCTCTCACTTTCCTAATAAATCTAGAATCAATTAAAGTAATACAACTTAGTGCTCAATTAATTGTGAAGAAGAATTTCAACTTATGAACTTTTTATTATTATTTATGAACACTTAGTATTTGTATAAATACAGCAAAATTTGATTTTGGCTGTTTAAGCTATTTACAATGAAAATGTAATGCAGAGAAAAGGAAATATCAGGAAGATTAATAATACCTTGTAAAACCAAAAGCAAGTTATTTTATCATCTTATTATGGTGATTATTCTCACATGCTAACAAGGAATTGAGACATTTATTTCCTTCAATTAGTACACTGGAAGACAAAAGAAGATGTGTTTTCTGTCATGATGCTGTGATAAAAACATTTAATAACATTCTGGACAGAAACTTTTATAGACCAAAATGTAATTATGTATTAATCATAATCATGGTTGTGGGAATCAAATTGTGAACAACAAACACCTGAGATTTGTTCTGTACGGTATTACATTACAACAACATATCACTTGGGGACAATATTAGGGTGTGGAACCTGGCTTGTAAAGGCTCCTAGAAGATTCATGAGGATGAGCTGTCGATTACCACCAGATGTTGAACCAAGTTAGAACTGAGCTGAGGAAAGAGTTATATTAATTTTTATATTCCTATACTCCTTACCACAAATGCCAGCTGCAATCAGTGGCTAGATAAGAGCATACCCTGAAGGGGAGCTGTTGGTTTCATGAGGACTTTTTTAGATGAAACTGCAAGTAGGCGGTTGTATTCTTTGTCCTTTAATCCCAGCCCAAACGCAAATTGTACTTTAACAAATTGTCCCTTGGAGTGTTCAGTGCTTTCTTTGTGCATTGCTTAAACGCAGTAGGTGGAGCGCGTGTGGGGTGCAATTGAATTGCTTAGGCTGCAAATTATTTTGCACTCTCTGACTCTTGTCTGAAGAAGGCTTTGGAACAGTTTATAACCATTTTTATATTCTTTGTGATGAATCTTTGAAGTGCAATGGCAAATGGAAAATGACGTCAATTGTAAATGTATTATGACATTTACATTGACGTGTTTATTAATTTTACATTCTTAAGCATACTGAGGAGTATCAGATATCAAGGAGACAGTGCCACCCCCACCCCAGGACAGACTAACAAAGCAATTTGGAAGTGTTAGCTATCCAGTCATTGCATCAGGACACTATAGAAATTATTTTGATTAAAAATCACAACTGTAACAGATTGTCAAGTTTCACTCTCTTGTGTAACAACCATGATGTTTCCAAAATATGAAGCTTCCTGATTTTTAAAGTATTCTTATTGTCTTTAATACCATATGGCATCATGCCATATTTACTGTATATACAGTATATTTATATAGCATACTCTCAGTTAATTGTATGCTATCGGTTCGGCATATTTGTGAATATATGGTCTTTGTTCACATTTTACAACTACAGGACAGGAAACGAGTGTTTTTATAAAACAGGCCATTTGATTGCTGATTGTGTTATGATTTGGTCCTTTGCAGGCTACACATGTAATTGAGCACGCTATTCAAGATTTTTTTATCAAACGCTCTCTTCTTTTTCACAAAGGGGGGCAGGGGTGAAAGATCCTACCATATTTGTTATTTTGAATAGGCAGTTTTGCATGAGGGAAGGGGCTGAATTTATAGTCCCTTGCTCTCTTCTTTCTTGTTTGTTGCACAATCCCATGTTAAAAGTTGTGTCCCTTCTCTTTTCAGCATTTCAGGAATTGATTAATTGTCAATTGTCCCTAATGTCCATTAAAACAAATTATACAGGTCACAAGATAAACTCCTCTATTATTCTTCAGTTTACCAAAAATCCTCCCTAATCACAAAAGTATTACTTATAACAATATAGCCATACACATACTCATGCCGGAGCCAATTTTCCCAGACACAATTAATCTCCCATACTGTGCAGTAATCAACTGCAGTATGATATAATAGTTATTCAAATGTACGTTATACATAGTAAATATAGTATGGTTTTAAAATCACTACAGTACAATTTGTGAGAAGAATAGTGATGCAAAAAAGAAACACAACATTTTCTGGAATAAGAATACTATAGTTATAGCTTATGTACTTTCACAAAAAGTTGTCATTTTGTTTTAAGCCCTCTGACCAGCAATACTGCTTGTGCAGTGAGGCATTGCAAATTGCCAATCACACAAAAGCTAGTTAGGTGCACTTTTACCCAACAAGATCTGATCTTTTAAAATGCCTTAATTCAAAGCTTAGGTCAGTGCAAGAAAAATGTCATAATGCCTTGGACACTCCACTTAAAGCGCTTTACAGGTAATGGGGACTCCCCTCCACCACCACCAATGTGCAGCATCCACTGCACATCCAATGTGGATGTAAACCCTAAAGGGGCACATCACATTCACAACAACAAGTATTTTTTTATACAGTATATCTGGCTATGTAAAAAACACAAAATTTTGAACCGCTCACCTCAGATTGGCAAGTGGTTGTCTAAACTGCTGTGGTAAACTGCTGCTTGGCAGTGTACTACATTAGAGTCTATGAGCGTTTCATGGTCCATTACTACTATAATACTAATAAAGGTTTTTAAAAATTATTGTCAAAATGTTTACAACATATCCACAAGTGACATTTTTAGGTGTCAGAATTTCTTTAGTTACATGATTCCATATTAATATTCCGTAACAAGTGGCATTCAGTGGTAATCAGTATTACAGCTTTTTTTACAACAGCAAGTGTTCTTATTAAGTATTCTTTTTAAAGGATAAACATTATAGCTTTTTAAGAAGTATATAAACTTTATATAGTTAGAACAAGCACATCAAAACTTTCCCAAAATAACCATTGCAAGTTACCATGTAAAAGTCTTTGATGCATAAAATGAAGACAGTGGAATACTGTGTTTATACATATATGTTGTAGCTACCACTACCATCTACTGTATGTACATGAGATATATGAGACTGTGTGGCTTTAAACCCACTACAGTACAGTATGCATGAAATATATTTTCACAATCAAAATTTAAAGTTAAATTATCTTGATTACTCATTACTTTGCATTAAGGCACAATATAGATTATCTCAATGCAGATGTAAATGTGAAAAAAGCACACCAGTTCACAAGAAGCCACAGCAGAATAATAAACTATTTTTTTCATTTATCGGAACTATTTTTCATCTATCAAAATGTTTTTTTTTATAAAATACTCCTTCTCTCTTTTTTAGTTAATTTAATAATATTAATATTTAAAATAAAATAAAATAAAACTGTAATACACAGTTTAAAATTAATAAAAGTCTAATCAGTAAACAACTTAAATTCTATAATTGGAAAAATATTGTTCCTCAGCATTTTAGTAGTTCAGTCTGAGAACTGAATTTTTAAAAACATGCAATAACCTGCAGTGGGCACAATGCAATGTACTGCATTATCTGGCACACATTCTAAATGGCTGGATCTGTATCCAACTGAGTAATTTTGTAAAATAGCCCTACATTCTTTTAAAATTAATTTAATATTTAATATACTGTAACAAATAGTTTTAAATTTTAAATTAATAAAAATCTGTATACAACTTAAATTATAAAATCGGAAAAACATTGTTCCTCAGCACTGACCAGGATTCAAAACCAGGCGTTCTCTGGCGACAGCTCAACTGCTTCCACATGCCACATTAAGAACCCACTGTTTCACCTGGTGGTTTTACAAATTAGTACAGTCCGACACCAGAATATTTTTTTAAATAGGGCAGAATATTGCATTAAATTGTAATGTGCATGGAACAATGCGCTGCACTATCTTGCATGCATTCTGAATGGATGGATCTGTAAATCAAAATATTAAAGCTTAAAAGCAATATCCCAAACCTTTAATGTATTGTATTATTTATTTCCTGAACACTGGATACAGGTTATAAGGACCCTGTACATTAACATTTTTAACTTTTTGAGGTTTTGCAGTTTTTAAGCCTACTCTGTCAAAGTTAATTTCTCTGTAGGTTTGTGTTAAACTTACATTCTGACATTTGATAGCTGTGTTGAAGCAAATGAGTTAAGCCCAAAATAATGTGTAGATTATAAATACTTAATAGAGTACATATTGTTTAAAATAAATGTTACATTATGATAACTTAATTCCAACATACAGTACAAAGTGTCCATACTGAATTGGACTTATAGTAAGCACAGCTAAGATTAATACAATTTTATTTAATATTATCATTCTGAACAGATTTTGCCATCTGTAACAATGTTGTAAAATAATACATCTGTGTTGCTTCTGTATAGTTATCTTAAACCCTCTTTAACCCTAGTTTTTCATTACTACTGGTCCAGAGTAGTTTCATCTTCCTTTGCATGATTAGATTCATTTTGTGTTATACAATGATTGCAGACAGACTTACTAGATTGAGTGAAGAATGTAGATTCATATGTAATAAAAGGTAGAAAAACATATTTGAGATGCTCAGATCCCCTATTTCTTAAAATATATATGGAAGGATATACAATTTTGTATACTAACCAAGAATCATTCTAACAGTTGGCCAGTCAAATTATACTGTCAATATATGGTGTTGTTGATTCCAATTATTATTAATACCTGTTGAGTTGTATTAATATCTGGACAACCAAATATTGTATTTTAGTAATTGTGATAACTTATTTTGGAAAACTGATACAGACCATGGACTTCTAGGCAATATATTTCTTTGTGGCTTATCAATAGGGTCTTCAAACCAGAGTATAGATAACTTACTTTGCCCACCATTTACACAAACACCCACCAGCTAAAATGTAATGTTGTACTCATGTATTTCCTCTGCACTGCCTGTTGAATCAGCATTGAAAGGCATTTCAATTCAGAATTAGATAGGTTATACTGTATAAGCTGTGGGAGGAAGTGAAAATCCTGTTTTAGTGACAAGAAGATTGGATATTGGACAAGCTTCCACTGAGATAAAAAGGATCTCAGGGAAATGTCTTGCACATTGAAGACTTGTGCAAGTTAACAATAAAGTAATATTGTATTTTCAGAGAACCATTGGTCAAAGTTCTGTTTTTTTAAGGCAACTATTTGGTAACAACGTAAGTTAATTTAATTCAGTTGGTGCATCATGTGTATCTTGCTATTGTGTAATCTGATTTTTGTGGGCCTTCCCATTTGTGTCAGTTTAATATCCAAACAAGTTCAGGTTTGAAGCAAACTTTGTTAACTTATGCAGTGCTCGTAAAACATTTCAGCTCTCAAATTCCTGAGGTAACTACTCACAACCGAGTTGCCCACTTCATTGATTTCAAGCGGATGAAATCACATCTTTCAGACTTGAGATCAAGATATCTTTCAGACTTGATGAGATCCACCTTATATATACTGAATTTGAACTTCATCCATCAGTCAGTATTTATTGGATTCATATAATTTCGTTTTACAGCATTTTGACTGTCTCTATGTTATTATGTCTGCTTCTATTGTTTTTTCTATAGTCTTTTTATCAATTGTAGCAAGTGTATCCTCTTACTGATTATTTTTCTGCAATATACCATTTAGCCTTTGATTTGGTAAAATTAGAAACTAGATTCTTTATTACTTAGTCTAGTCTTAACGTTTTGAGCAATGCACAATAGCTGTAACTGTCATTCAGATGGTGTCACGCCCTGTGCAGCCAGAAGGCGCTCTTTCTCTGTCCTGTCTCTCATTTCCAGTTCTTTGCTGTCCTTCCGGTGTTTCTCTTTCTCTGGGGCTATATAATTCCGGATCTTTCATTCTGCCAGTGCTCAGCATTGACGGTCGGATGTCCTGAAACCCGCCTAGCACCAGGTCGCCCCACGTCCGCTACCTGAGGGCATAGGTTTCTATACCGCATTTCCTGAACAGCTGAGCCCGGGCTAACCCCCGTCTTGCCACTACGCATAGGGTCTTTTTGATCTCCTGCCAATCCACGGTTCGTCCTTTCCAACATCCATGACAGATGGATTGTTATAATAGTTCCTATAATAAGGAATACTACCTCTACTACCTACTAATTGGCTAAGTGAAAGGATAAAAAAAACAGAGATACAGAAATTATACTATATCTAGACTGATGCACTTGTATATAATTAATAATAAAAAGGCAATAATTATTTTTGAGAGAAAAAATGGGAAGAAATTGATCTGATTTACTCCTTCCAACTGAGATACAGCACAATACAAACATCTCTGGTTAGCTAATATTGTTGTGGTAAATACTGATGAAAGGAAAGATATGCCAATAGCAACATTTTGTTGACGATAGGATGGATCTGAGTAAGGTGCTGTATTCACAAATACATTTTCAGAAACATACCAGGAATATTATGACTGAACGGCATTTAAACACATTGTCAACTGTCACTGGTAGCTTCATTTTCACCTTAATTCTCTCTACCTGGAATGTGGCCTCTAAGATTTGGTCTAATATTATGTATTGTTGTTAACAGAAAGAAATATTTGTGTGGCTGTACTGTCATTTACACAAATGGTTATAACAGTGTAGCGGCGAGGCTTAATAATAAGGCAGAATTAAGTGTTTCTGAGCTTCCCAAATGAGGCCCCATTTCTCTGTTCATCTCTGTGGTGCAGCCACAGAGAGACCATTAGTGCAGGGTGATTTAAGGTCCTAGGACAGCTCCCAAAGGGGGATGCACTTAGCTAAGCCTGGCTATCATGATCAATGGTCATCCATTGGCGCCTATCTGTCTAGGGAGTGCCAGTTGGACATCTGGACTGCATTCCTAAGTGTCAGGAGTAAGTGACTCATATCTCACCTTGATCAACCAATCAGGGACTGGTAGGGCCGAGTAACCCACGTGGGACTCTGATGCCCATGGAACTTTCAGCCAATCAACGAGCTGAAGTTCCTCCAGGTAAAAACAGGCAACACAGAGATTCAGATTCAGATTTGACAAGGTTCAGTAAGATTCTGGAGAGGATTCTGTGGACTGTTCTAAAGGGAATTCAAAGGAGAATTCCAGGGCAGGACGGCCCAGGAGCAGAGGGCTCCCAAGGGCAGGACATTCTCGCAGCGTGCCTCCTGACCATCCTGAGACTCAGCCCGGACAACCACGGAACGGCCAGTGTGTCCGAGTGCCAGAACTTTCCTTTGTTCTAAGAGTCTAGAGTGGAGGTTGCCAGAGAGTAACCAGCAGCAGGCCTCGTGAACAGGTCGGAACTGTGGACAGCTGAATCACTATTCAGAACTAGCTCTTCATCAGGAACGAACAGGTCCTCTTCCTTACTTGCTGGGACCCACAGTCATCTTTTCTCCTGTGCACAAACTTTGCTAGTTAAAGCCAACAGTGAGTAACAGAAGCGCACCGTCGCAAGCCGCACAGCACAGCCTGGCACACAGCCAGAGAGCGCGGATTGGACAGCAACAAGCCTGCAACTGTTTCTTTGAGTCCGCAGGAGATCTGAATCCCCAGAGATTGGATGAGTATTCAGCTTCAATGCATTACAGCTCAAGAATTCAATTGTTATCCCAACCAGTTGATATCAATTTAATTCCTAAGAGTTATGTACTTGTTTTGAGTATCTAATGTAGAAGTTGTAACCAAGTTCATTTACGAAACGGTCTAAATGAATGATATACTGAACGTATGTCCTCTTGATATGTGTAACACTTTGTAACTGATTGAATATATACCTTTTGTATTCTGATAACCCTCTCCATAAGATCTGTTAGGTTTAGATGCATATTCTATGTATTAATAAATGTATCCTCGTGTATTAGTACCTGTGTGTGCATGTTGTTTGAGTTATGTCGCATGGTTGGATTCTAAAGCCATCAAAAGAATCAACTTTGTGATTTACTGCTACAATTAATAATTGTCTCAGTAAATGCCCAAACCCTACAGAACTGATGCCTTCAGAGAGCCACTACATTACATAGTTGGCGTCCCTGAGCAGGTTTTCTTACATATTTGGCGTCCCTGGGTGGGCATGATTACATATTTGGCGTCCCTGGACTGGCGTGACAAGACTGAAATAAGTCAACCAAGCGGAATAATTCAATATAAAACGCCGCGGGTTTCATTCACGACAATACAGTGTGCTGAAAGTTCCCCTTGCTCTTTAAGCAGTGCTTGATTGTTTTGCGATCTACCGGGTTGACTGCATACTTGATCTTGTGGTTTTCTGTGGTAAAACTGTGATTTCGTACTTAAAAGTAATACTCTTTAAGTGTAACGATGGTTGCTAAAAGGTCTGAATTCGAGTCGCTATTAAGCACTCTCTCTAGCAGTGACATGTCTGACCAAGATCTCTTCCAAATCTCCGTCAGCGGAAAAGCTAGGAGAATAAATCTCCATTCTCTGAGAGAGCTAGCGAAGGACATAGAGAGATTTGACCCCACAGTGTCAGAGAATAATATTGAGAGTTATATTCAAGACCTCAGGTATAACCTGCAGTACCTGCCAAACGCCATAGAACAGGAGAAAGTGTTTCTGGTCAGGAAAACTACCAGCAGAGCTGTACATGAGTGGATGGCTAGGCAGATGAAAGAAGTCTGTAATGACTTTGAGCAGCTGTGTCAAGCACTTACCGAAGAATACAGTGCGTTTATTGACCCGACTGCTGCGATAGCCGCCGCTCTTAACATTAAGCACGAGAGAGCAGAGTCCCCTCGCGAATATTACGAGAGGCTTAGATGAACTTATTTTGCAGGGCGAAATGATGAGGGTTGCGAAGAGAACACACATTTCAAGGGTTTATTCATTGCGAATCTCCACCCGTCAGTCAGAAAGATGATCTTAATGCATACAGATGCACAGACCATGAAAATGACTGATATTAAGAGATTTGTGCACAAAGCCTGGGAGTATGATGTCCAAAGTCGCTCTGAGAAAAAAGCCGTTAAAGCGACTGTGTTCGCCGTCAGAGCCAGCAGGGTTAACTCCCTCCTGCTCGAAGGAGCACAGGCTCCTGAGCTGGCTAAGCCCCATTCCAAAGCAGGCACACAGGCCCGCACCCAGCGTCCTTAGTGCCATGAGAACACCTGGGGAGGGAAAGGGCTAGAAAAAGCTGAACAAAAGGATTCAGTAGCCGCCGCCTGGCCAGGCTTGAACAAGCTTTATCAGGACAGGGACAATCGCTCCTCAAGGCTGCCGGAAGCGTGAATGAGCTGATACTCTCCACTGGAGAAGGCGGAGACCCACCCCCTCTCCCTCCCTCAGTCTATCTGATTGAGCGGAAGGGTTCCTGCCTGGATGAGGTCAGCCACTCCCAAGTGAGTGCTGACTCCACCCCTGAAGTCACAGAGCAGGCAGTAAAACAGAGAGGAAAAGCAGGAAGCTTTTATCTCAAGGCTGCCATGGGAGATGTCATACACAGTGAGACACTGATTGACACTGAGGTTGAAAGGTGTTTGATGTCACACGGCAAGCTCAAATGGGTTGAAATAGAAAAGGGCATGCAACTCAGAGAGGAACCTTTGGTAGATCACCAGAAAGGCAAGGTGTGGAAACAGGTCAAGGCTCCTAAGCCTTCTGTACAGAAGGAAAGGGGGGCCAAGAGGCAGACTGTGCTCACACAGTGCCCACCGAACACAGAAGCCTATGTGAAGATTCCTTCTGTTCCCTCTGGACAAGAAATAAAAATATTTTCTTGTTCCCCTGATATGCAGGGAAGTCGTGTCCCGGCTGAGGTCCCAACAGCCTCCCTGCCACAGGAGCGGTGCTCCAAGCAGCCGCTTGATCCACCAGGTAAAGCACACACCTTTTACATCCCTAAAGAGGAGCAGATCTCCCCACCTGGTGATGAAAAGGAGCTTTCCCTGTGCACCCTGGCACCAAAGAGGGGTCAAGACAACCACCCAGCAGTGGTGGAAGGGATCCAGATGGCAGGAGAGCAGGTTGGTGATGTAGCCCTCACCCTTAGCCCTGAGAGGTCCTCTATTAGTGAGGATCTGCTTGAGCAGCTGTCATGGGGCCACCACCAGGTGCCCCTGGTGCAACATTCACAGGTTAGACAGGAGGTCCAGCAGAACGCTGAGACTACTGCACTGTGGACACACCTGATCCCAGATGCCGATTCCCTCTGCTGTGAACCAGGGAACCTGCAGTCAGGTAACATTATTTCTCACAACTACCAGGTAGTGAGTGAGACTGACCTAATTGTTCCTTCCTCAACGGCAGGGTTGCCAACACACCCAGTCCCCAGGCAGGGACAGGGAATGAAAGCCGAATGTCCAGTGCAGGACATCGCAAAGAGGGATGTCAGAATCCCCGCCTCCACTGACATGGGCCTGGTGAGTGATAGTAAGTTCAAAGACAGTGAACTAGCTATCCCAGTGCTGGGGCAGCTCCCTGAACCCCTAGCGAGGGAAGGGGGGAGCGAGCAGGTGTCCTACACCTACCCCCAGCGAACAACTGTAAACATGCCGATAGAGGTATTCCTCAATCAGGAAGTGTGCAGGGTGGACCTGAACAGTGAGAATGGGATAACAATCCCAGATCACTCAGGTGCTCCAGATGACCACTCAGCCGAGGCTCAGGCATGCTCCACCACTGCACCGCCCCCTGCAGGGTTACTAGAGCACAGGCATGAACAAATCGAAAAAGCAGATGGCCTGGAAAAGGAGGAGCAGCATCCGCAGCTGCGTCAGATCTCCCCAGATTTCCAGAATGTTGGTGCCCAAGATGCCACAGGGCATACTGAGAAAGACACCATGTACAAGCTGCGCCAGCTTAGAAAGGCAACAGTCACTCAGAAGGAGATGACTGGAATCAGCAACCCGAAAAGACTTTTGGGAGGACTGATTGCTGCCGCCACTGTTGCACGTTTGCTTTTTCTGGTAGGTTTGTGTGCTACTGGCACTCTCACCCTGACTGCCCCAAGAAGGCAGGGGTCAGAGATGCCAGAGGGTAGTGACAAACTGTATCAACAGCAGCAAAAGTTGGAAAGCTTAGGGAAAACCCTACAGGCAACTTCCTATGCAACAGGGTTAAATCTTATTCCCCAACCAGTGGACATGATTGCCAGTGTTATACAGTGGGTTTATGCTTGTGTGCAACAGGCCAGAATGTTGACACAAGACCTGTTAAGGGAGTTTAGTACCACTGTAGCCAGTCTAGCCATGGCACAATTCCCAACCCACTTGATTCCACTCTTCTCAGTAGAGGAGTATGTGACATTAACCCCATCGCTTATAGCTCACCCAGAAGGCAATCCAAGATTGAATTCGGTTCCAAATCTTGAGATGGGTATGGCTACCAAAGCTATCCATTGGCTGTGTCTAAACGATTCACCAATGAAGGGTGTAAAGCTACTAACGAGCAGAGGGAGGTTAATCAACCCCATGAAGAGCAGGTGGGAAGTAAATGGCTGGTCAGCACACCACATTTAACTGACACTATGACTTGTGACAGGTATGATACAGCTACCGCAATGCAGCTACCTAATCAAACAGTTTTCCTGCAAGTTCCTGAGGAGGCCATAGTACAGCTTGAACTTAACACTGTACTGTCTAGAACCAGACAATATAAGACCAAACTTGAGGTCATGGATGTCTTCAGGTGCCACACTATTGAATTGGATAGAAATCCACCCTAGCAGATACCCAACACAGGTGTTGTGGTTTATCGGGGGGCTGGGAACAGGAACTGTTGTTATTGTAACACTACTGCCGGGAAGCTGGATCATGACTGACAATGTACTCTGAATGCTGTACTCTTACATCAAGATGTACTCTGGGTAGCACGAATGAGTCAAAGGTAGCATGTCAAAAGAAAGGAAGTGACTTCTCCCCAAATATCTACTACAGAGGTATCAGATATTGACAGTGAACTTCCTGATGTGTAATTCCTAGACTGCGATAATGTCTCCTACCTTGTTTATACATACTCCAGATGTTATTCATCCTGTTTGTATCCAATGCTGGTTCCGGTATGAATTCTCGAGGAGTAATGTAGACATTTAAGATTAATGTTCTAATGGCAAGGGACATCACTTAACTCTGTTTTGTTTTGAAGGCAACAACGTCTCAGGACCTCGTGACCTTCAAAAAGGAGGGATATGTAGCGGCGAGGCTTATTAATAAGAAAGAATTAAGTGTTCTGAGCCTTCCCAAATGAGGCCCCATTTCTCTGTTCATCTCTGTGGTGCAGCCACAGAGAAACTATTCATGCAGGCTGATTTAAGGTTCCTTCGATAAGGACAGCTCCCAATGGGGGATGCACTTAGCTAAGCCTGGCTATCATGATCAATGGTCATCCATTGGCGCCTATCTGTCTAGGGAGTGCCAGTTGGACATCTGGACTGCATTCCTAAGTGTCAGGAGTAAGTGACTCATATCTCACCTTGATCAACCAATCAGGGACTGGTAGGGCCGAGTAACCCACGTGGGACTCTGATGCCCATGGAACTTTCAGCCAATCAACGAGCTGAAGTTCCTCCAGATAAAAACAGGCAACACAGAGATTCAGTAAGATTCAGAAGAGATTCAGTGGAGGATTCTGAGACTATTCTAAAGGGAATTCAAAGGAGAATTCCAGGGCAGGACGGCCCAGGAGCAGAAGGCTCCCAAGAGCAGGACATTCTCTCAGCGCGCCTCCTGACCATCCTGAGACTAAGCCCGGACAACCACGGAACAGCCACTGTGTCCGAGTGCCAGAACTTTCCTTTGTTCTAAGAGTCTAGAGTGGAGGTTGCCAGAGAGTAACCAGCAGCAGGCCTCGTGAACAGGTCGGAACTGTGGACAGCTGAATCACTATTCAGAACTAGCTCTTCATCAGGAACGAAGCGGTCCTCTTCCTGACTTCCTGGGACCTACAGTCATCTTTTCTCCTGTGCACAAACTTTGCTAGTTAAAGCCAACACTAACTAGCAGGTCAGTGAACATCAGCAGTGCACCGTCACAAGCCGCACAGCACAGCCTGGCACACAGCCAGAGAGCGCGGATTGGACAGCAACAAGCCTGCAACTGTTTCTTTGAGTCCGCAGGAGATCTGAATCCCCAGAGATTGGATGAGTATTCAACTTCAATGCATTACAGCTCGAGAATTCAATTGTTATCCCAACCAGTTGATATCAATTTAATTCCTAAGAGTTATGTACTTGTTTTGAGTATCTAATGTAGAAGTTGTAACAAAGTTCATTTACGAAACGGTCTAAATGAATGATATACTGAACGTCCTACTCCGAGCTGCACCTCGACTGGGAGGGTGTCCAGTGGGTGGAACAACACCCATTGGACAACCACTGGAATGGAGACTACAACAGAGCCTGTCAGCTGGTTTGGTGTTCGTGCTGGGAAATTCCAAATCCATACACAGTGAATAAGTAAACCCCATGTTCTACATTGCGTCTCGAGAATTCAATTGTACCTCAACACAAGTTGTTATCAATTTAATTCATGAGTAATGTATTTACTTCCGAGTTTAGAGTAACAGTGGGTAAAAACACTGATTAGGGATTTGGTAACCGAACTATATATATTGACATATATTCTCTGTTGTGTATCTCTTTGTGTTTGCATCTCTTGGAGATTATATACCTTGTATATTGATAACCCTCACAGTAATGTCTGCCGCTTGTATCCAGGTAGACTAGTATATGTTTGGTGCTCAATTTATATTAATAAATGTATCTGGTGTATTGAACCCGTGTGTGTGCGTTGTTAGTTGTTCTGACGATTGATTTTCTAAAAGCCATTACGAACCATCTCGTGATTACTGCTACAATTAATAATTGTCTCAGTAAAACCATCAATCTTCTACATCACAATACTCTTTGAGGGTTTTGGAAAAAAAATGGTCAGTCCATGTAGCTTTCCTTTGTTATAGGGAGATTCGAACTGCACATTTTCTTTATTGCTTCTTTCACCCCTTTCCACAATGTCTACCAAATCCACCCCTTGTCTGTTTTTTCTGCTCTAGAAAAGCATCACGGTGTTCCTTTGCTGCACTCTTCTTCATATCGCTTTGTGTATCAGCATCGGTGCTAACTCCTAACTGTAGTTTTTTGTCACTACCTTCCATGTAGACTCTTAGACAACTCACCCCCAGCCCCCTATGTAATTTCAGCCATCATCACTTCACCTTCCTTACTGAGGCTCATCTTCCCAGCTATATTCCTTGTCTTGATCCCTGACTGGCAGACACTAAACCAGATGTCATGGTAATACCCTAGGCAGAGTTCTCAATCCTTGAAATTTTCTCTCAACCAATGTAATCTAATATTTTCTTACTGTCTATCTAATATGTTACTTTACAGTTTTATTTTTTGCTTATACTTAAAACTTCAAAGTATAGTTCTGATTCCTGTCTTGATTGCTCAGCAGCAAATAAATTTGTCTTTAAAATGAATGTTTTCATTACAAATATGTATAATATTTAATAATAATAAGAGGTGATACAGGAGTCTTACAGATGATACCAAAATATTAGAAAAATTAAACTCTGTAGTACAATTGCGAAGACTAGAAAAATACTTGGCAGGTAATGATTAATGTAGACAAGTTCGTAGTATAACATACAGATAGTAAAAACATTCCGTTTAAATACAAAACGGAAACGAATAAACTAAAAGGAGCTTCATGAGAAAAAGATGTAGGTGTTTTTGTTGACATCATTTACGTCCTATAGACCAGGTGTCGACGACCTTTAAGAAAAGACATGCCAAGAGTTAGCTCAGGCAGTTTTTTACAGATGTTTTATGGATTTGCATGCCATTGTTACTTTTTTAATGTTAATAACAGCCCTACTTACATTTTGATTAATACAAAAATAATATTTTACAATACTAATTGTGACAGTAGAGCACACGTCCCACTCCACTCCCTACTCCCCGGCACGTGGGAATGTGCAGCTACCGCACCTGAGGCTCATCAGGTTTACTATTTAAGATCCCTATGTAGGCATCCTCTCACGATAAAGAGGCACCAATAAATGTAGGGGTTTTGTGCATTTACTGGGACAATTCTTAATTGTAGCAGTAAGTCACAAAATAATTCTTTGATGGCTATTAGAATCAACCTTGCGGGATAACTCAAACAACGCACACACACGGATACTAATACACGAGAATACATTTATTAATGCATAAAATGTGCATATAAACATATCTTATCGTGAGGGTAAGCAGAGTACAAAAGGTATATACTCAATCACGAAGAGTTACAAACCAAGAGGGACATACATTCAGTATATCATTAATTTATACCGTTTCGTAAATGAACTTGGATTACAACTTTTGCACTAGATACTCAAAAGCAAGTACATCAATCATAGGAATTAAATTGATATCAACTGTGGTTGAAGTAACAATTGAATTCTCGAGCTGTAATGCAGAATGTTGAATACTCATCCAATCTGTGTGGATTCAGATCTCCCGTAGACACAAACAGTGTTGCTGTGTTCTCTGGCTCGGTGACAGGCAGTGCTGTTGCAGCTTGCGGCATGGTGGGAGAGATTCTTGCTGCGATGCTTTAGCAGTGGGGTCTCTGAAGACTGGCTAGTTAGTTCTGGCTTACTAGCAGAGTTTGTGCGCAGGAGAAAAGTGACTGCGGGTCCAAGCAGGTCACACTCTTTAGACAGGAAGAAGACCGGATTGTTCCGGATGTCACGCTAGTTCTGAATACTGATTCAGCTGTCCACAGTTCCGACTGTTGTTCACTTGTTGATCAGGTGAGCTTTTGGGGTGGGTTCACGAGGCTTGCTGCTGGGTTAACCTCGGGTGGATACTTTGGTTATGCACTGGCAACTTCCGTTCTTGACTCTTAGAACAAAGGAAAGTCCTGCTACTCGGACACACTGGCCGTTACGTGATGGTCTGAGCTGAGTCTGAGGATGTCTAGGAGGCGCTGAGTTGAGAATGTCCAGGAGGTGCCCAGTTGAGAATGTCCAGGAAACACTCTGAGGAAGCCCTGTGCTGCCTGTTTTACCTGGAGGAACTACGGTCGTTCATTGGTTGAAAGTTTCATGGGCATTCAAGACCCACGTGGGGTTAACCTGCCCTACCAGTTCCTGATTGTCTGATGATGAGTAACAATGTACTCTGACCTTAGTGTTGTAAACATCTTTGAATGAGTCTCTCCCTTGGAATCTCCCAGACTTTAAGACGCATTAGGGTGGCTGATGTGTCACAGCTTTGGGAGTTGTTTCTTATCAGGAAACTCTATCAGCTAGAAAAACACCTTAAATGTGAACCAAATGGAATGGCCTGCCTGTATCAAGCACCACTGAGATGAAGGAGAGAGGGACTGGCAAGGGAGCAAACTTAATTCCTGTACTTTAATAAGCCTTGCAGCTTCACCTACGAGATTGCGGACATTGTTCAAGCTTAGGACGAGAACAGTAGCGAAACAGCTATCCAAGGATTTATCTTTCCCTTTAATGAAAAACCCATATCATATATAACGAAGAAGGATTGCCTTACGACATGACTACACACCAGCACACCGCTCACTCTTTGGCTAAGAATAAGAAGCTCTCTGCCGGTGGTCACTCGATAACCTGACACTATCACATAATATTTAAATGTAATAAATTAATATACACATCTTACCATTTAGTGTGATCCTTATCCTTGTTTTCCCTAGCTTCGTTTTCCAATCTCAGGCTCGTAGCTTAAAACTTTAAGAAGCAGACAAGTCTCTGAATGTTCGGTTGTTAACCAGCTATGGGATGTACACAGAAATGACTTAATGTGTGAAATTAACTGTACACAGAGGTATGCTGAAAAAAATCCAGAATTGTGTTTCAACATCAGTGGTTTGATATCTCTATGTATTTTTCTAGAAAACGTATTGACATCTGAAACACCCTGTCTCAAAAATAAATAGGTGTTTAAATGATGAAGTGAAAGTTCTGAAAATAAAATCACAAATCACCCTCAACAAAATGCTAGAAGTTTCATTAAGACAAGTTCCCGAAAAATAAAAATCAAGCAGATATTACATTTTGAACTAACTTTCCTGCAGTGCATTTTAAATTCCTTAACACCCATCCACAGAAAAACTGAAAAAAAAAATACATGTTTCTGGTATCAAAGCTGTCCTGTTTATTCAGAAAAGAAAACATTGGGCCACAACTTTGGAAATCCAGGTGGCAATTCTTGCAACTACACACCAGAGTCAGCAACCGGATTCTGCAATTTTTCAAAATTCTTAAGTTGTTGGAAATAGCAGAAAGTTGGTATATAGATGTCTCAAGTAAAAATTATATATTTTGCAAGACATGCCTTCCACATTTGGAAAAGACCCATAACAATTTGATCAACCTTGACCAACTCTGATGGGGATGAGTTCATTCATATGCGTGGTGATGTTGGCTAGAAACATTAATATTGTAATCCATTTTTTCATCATGCTGTTTGAGTAGTTTTGACTTTTTTTCTGATAAATAACATCTTGACTGCAACAAGACCAGAAAGCATGCCAAAATCTGATTTTACAAGGGCGCTACATTAATTTCTATTGGGTGGGCCACGATTGCATTCATATTTGTAGCACTTTTTTTCTTTTGTGCAAGGTAGTCATGATTAGCCCAGAAATGGAGCATTTTTAATAGGTGGCACTGGAATAGTGAGAGCTAAAGATAATGTGGAGAAACGAACAGCAGAAAACTCTGAACAGAAAAAAACTAAGAAAATGAGAAAATACAAGTTTTTCGAATGAAAGCTACAGCAGCCAGAGGCTAACAATCTACCCTCCAAAAATCCACCACTGTGAACCAGAAGGTACTTCAGGCATCTTTTGTTATAACTAACTGGATTGCCAAAACTAGGAAGTCACACACGTTAGTTGAGACTATTTTTCTTACCATGTACTAAGGAAACAGTTTCAATCATGTGTGGAAAAGGCATTGCAGAACAGCTAGCATTGAAACCAGTGTCAAATGATACTGATACTGTGTCTAACTGCATTGGGCGTATGGCAAGAGAAGTGGAAAAGCAGGTGATTGCTAAGATAAAATCTAGTGTGTATTTTTCTTTACAACTTGACGAGACTACTGAAGTCTCTGGAGATGCGCAAATGCTCCTTTACACCAGATTTGGAGAAATTAATGAGTTTTTGTTCTGTCTTCCTCTTTCTGAGTGTGCCACTGGCGATCAACTTTTCGTTTTGCTGGACACATATGTACGTGAGCATGAAATCGACTGGAACAAGTGTGTGGAAATCTGCTCAGACGGTGCACAAGCTATGACTGGCAAACAGAGTGAGCTAGTCACAAAATTACATGCTTTTGCTCCGTTCGCTTTGTGGATGTATTGTATGATTCATAGACAAGCCCTCGCAGCTAAGAAAATGCCCCCCAAACTCAAACATGTAATGGATGAAGCTGTTTATACTGTAAATTCCATCAAGGCCAGTGAAACAAGCGCACAATTTTTAAAGATTATTTCAAAGATTAAGCATAGGATGACTGGAGAGGCAGCCTTTTGCTACTACACACCCAAACTGTGGAATAGTATTCCTAAAAATATTAGAGAGGCTGGCTCTGTGGATATTTTTAAATGGCAACTCAAAACTTATTTTTTACTCTTGCTTTTATTTGATTTTTCTTCTATAATTTCAGTGCTATTTGTATTGTTTTGTGCATGGTTCTTTAATTTTTTTTTATTGTTGCTTATTTTAAGTTGCTTAAAGTTGTTTTTTACTTTTTTTTGTTGTAACAAATACTTTGAGTTGCAAACATTTGTATGGAAGGTGCTATATAAATAAAAAAAATATTATTATTGTTATCATTATTAAGTGAGTAGGCTTACAATTTATACAACATGACAACTTTTATATCTGTGTGTGTGTGCAGGAGGGTCGTGAAATATTTTTAACCCCCAAAAAGAGACGCACTCTCAAGAACCCCTGTTGTAGAGAATTATAGAACGGCTGAGCATAGTTTTATTATTTTTTAACTTTGTTTGTGGCATAGTTTGCCAACCTCTGATCTATACAATGTGGCAAATTAAAAAGTCCAACAGAATTATAGGATACATACAGTAACTTGAATTACGACGACTATGCAGCGACAACATCGATTTCGAGAACCAAGCCCTCGGAATGTACTCATTTTTTATCAACAGAGGATATCCCAGCAGTGTGATTGACAGGGCCCTTGCCCGAGCCAAAAACACCCCCCGGACCATCAACCCGATCAGGAACTCCTGCCGTAACAACCGCATTCCCTTGGTGCTTCCTTACCACCCTAACACACTTCCTATCCCCAGGACCATTAACCAGAACTTTTCCATCCTACAGGATGATCCCTCCATTGGGGCCCTCTTTTCTGATCACCCTATCATCTCATATCGCCGACCACCTAATCTGCGTAACCTCCTTGTTCACAGCTCCCTTGACCGCCCTCAACAACCATCCACACCAGGCACTTTCCCTTGCAACAGAGCTCGCTGTATCACCTGCAAGTACACAGCCACCACCACACTCATTCAAGGCCCCTCAGGACAATTCCGGATCACCCAGACAGCATCGTGTACCTCCAGCAACCTTATTTACTGTATCTCTTGCAGTAAATGCCCAGCCATCTACATTGGAGAAACAGGAAGGAGACTCGGAGACCACTTCAGAGAACACGTCAGGGCTGTGAAGATTAAAGATCTCTCCAAGCCCATTGTTTCTCATTTCACCTCTGACGGCCACGACCACACTAATCTCTCCGTCTGTGTTCTCAAAGACGGTTTTCCGAACTCATACATCAGAAAGACCACCGAAACTTCCCTTAACGACAGATTACTGTTCTTTTAAATTTTCTCCATTCATTGGAAGTTTCATTTCACACCTCTCTGCACCCATTCTGACTTCACACCTCTTGATTGGCCTCTCTTTCTGTCCCCTGCTCCCGCCTCTCACTCCTCCTCCCTCCCAACCTTTGTTCTCCCGCTACTTTACCTTTGCCTACTGCCCTGTCTCTCTCACACCTGAAGAAGGCTCCACGGCCGAAACGTTGTGTTCTCTTTCTTCTTTTTTTCAGCATGGAATAAACCTATTACTTGTTCCTTTGCAGTAACTTGAATGTTCATTCTGGAGATTGTTGGTCAGGAGATTTATTCATGTTATTATTTTATTAATAATGTTAGTTTAATATCTGTCATAGTGTGATATATACAGTTAACAGTAATGTGAACAAAGTTCATGTATGTATATGCCCAAAGGCCAATTTATTAAAAAGTCAATTTGGGTTTTGGCTGGGATTGAACCCAGACCCTACTGCATGATAGCACAAACATTTACCATGGAAAGGCCAATGCATCACTCTGATTTGTGTTTAATTTTACATTACAGCAGACGCAGTTAAAGGAACACTTCAACACTTTCCCAAATTAAAGTGTTGCAACTGACTGAGTTAAAGACATTGATGTAGAAAACGTTTATGAAGTAGGTGGAATGTTATTTTTTTTATTTTTAGCACCAACAGTCCATGCATCCTTTGCATAAAAAGAGATAATCATGAAGACAGAGAAAGCCAGGTTAGAGGCCACTTTAGACGCACTACAGCTTGAAAAAGAGGCAGCTGCAGCTTTAGGTCAAGCCAAAGTACTTGAGGTGGCAGTAATATTATAAGCAGAGGAATCTTGGAGCAAGACTAATGTCCCTGTAGCACACCAAAGTGTAGCTCAACTCACATAAGAGTATGTCCAGAAGCAAACTAGGTTGCTAAATAAACCTCCATCCTTGCCAAGCTTAGAACCAATGAATTTGATGTTATCGTCACCTGCCCAGCATGTCAGGTGACTCATCATTCAGCTGATAGAGACAACAAGGTATTCAACCACACTGAAGAGCTGCCCCAGACAAGAGAGTTGAGCATGCTGGACACACACACACACCTTCTATCAACCTTCCCTTGATGTTCCTCAAGCAAACGGATATCACACCTGCTGGAGACCTGCATGTCAAGGCTGAGCTCTGGTCAGGTTCTTGTACTCATCAAGGGTCCCGGCATCCTTCAGTGCAGAGTCATCTCCCTCAGAAATCTACACCAGCATGCCAGACTCAAGCTCTTAGCATGATGGACTTTGCTAAATACCTAGCTTGTCATGAGCTTGTGAACACAGGTCTCACACAGTTTGATGATAGGTCTGAGAGCTAGAGGGATAGGCAAACACCTTTAATCAATGCCATCAGAGACTTGGACCTTACTGCCAGTGAAGAGCTAAACCTGTTAGCAAAATGGCTGGGCAAAAATTGATCACAGCACAGAACTGAAGTTGCCATCTATGGGCTGAGAAGAGCTGCTCAAGAAGATGGGAGTGAGCAAGGAGTCAGTACTTCTTGGAGAGACATTTCTATTTTGATGATGGGCTCCGATCACTGCCTACAGACCAAGAAGCCATTGATTTAATACAAATAACTCAAATATTGCTAGCTAAATCTAACTAGCTGTTGTAAAAGATTGACTCAAACAGTGCTACAGTAATGAAGACATTCCCCCCAGAAGACCATGCCAAGGGCACAAAGGATTTTGACCTTGGTGAAGAAACTACAACAATGCAAAGACGTCTATGGACTATGCTGGGAAATAGCCAAAGACACACTTACTTTTGAAGTATCTGTTGATTATAAACCATTTATATGGCGTGACAAAGAGTCTGTTTGATCCTCTGGGACTTGTTAATCCAGTAATCATAGAGGGAAAAGTCTTCTTTGAAAACTCTCCACAGACACCACTGAATGGGATGCCCCTCTACCTGAGGAGAAGTTTAAAAGATAGGAAACATGGAGGGGTTCACTGCAGGAGTTAAAGCAACTTCTTATCCCATGCCTCTACACTTCCAGCTTCCTCTCAAAGGCGAAGTACAAAGACATATGCATGCTCTTGGATGCTTCTACAAAAGCCATTGGAGCAGAGGTTTATCTCAGGGCCAATGGTGAAGATGGACAGTGTGATGTGGGCTCCATTCTAGGGAAAGCAAAGTTAACCCCCCTGTCTGAGCCTACCTTTCCCCAACTCAAGCTGTGTGCACAGTGTTGGTAGTAGAAATAGTAGAACTCATCGTTGATGAAATTGACTTCAAGCCTAATGCAATTCACTTCTACTGTGACAGCAAAGTTGTACTAGGGTACATATACAACAAGATCAAATCATTTTTATGTGTACATACACATACACAACAGAGTCAGGTACATCTGTCAATCAACATGCCCAGAGCAGTGGCACTATGTATCCACTGAGCACAATCTAGCTGATTATGCTAAAGGTCAGTTCCCGCATCCCAGACACTATTTGGCTTATGGGAACAGCCTTCTTGTACAAACCATAACAAAGTTTGCCAGAGAAACAAGATGCCTATGAGTTAATCAATCGAGAGTCCGATACAGAGGTTCGACCCCAGGTCACAGGCTTAATCACTGAGATTTAGGACAGACATCTAACCTCCAAATGCTTTGAGTGTTTCTCCAACTGGAACTCACTCTTGAGAGCTGTAACATTCGTAATACACATAGTTTACTCTCACAAATCAGACACTACTGACACCTCAAAGGAATACAATGGTTGCCACCAGTACCACAAACCCCATACTGCAAATGAACTGTTACAAGCCAAGAACACCATCTTGAAGTCTATGCAGAGAGAAGTCTACTCTGAAGAGTTCAAAGCATTTCTTGAATAGAAGGTGCGTCAACTCGGTCCTTCACAAATGTAAGAAGCTATAGTGCATTCCAGAATTATTGGCACCCCTTGATAAATATGAAGAAAAAGTCATAATAAAATATACCACATAGATAATGGCAGACATTTAATACGCATATGTTAGGGGAATACTTTTTTTCTAAAACAGTTTTTCATTTCAAGGTTCAATTGTAAACAAGTAATGCTGTATTATCTGAAAAACATAGATGCCAAAATTAATGTATACCATTATTAAAAAATACCAATACGACTGTCGGAAAAAAAAATTCAACACTACTGGAACAGTGGTTCATTTGCCAGGAAGAGGGCACAAGCCCAACTTGTCCCCACACACAGTGAGAAGGATAGTGAGGGTGGCAAAGAAAAATGTCAAGGTTGCAGTTAAAGAAATACAAAGATTGGTTGAATTGTTGGTTGGTTGGTTATCCCATTGATTTGGGTCATCCTGTCTCAAAAATGACTATTAGAACACACCCCCATGCCAGCAACCTATTTGGATGGGCTGCCAGAAGAAAGCCCCTATGGTTGCGGAGGAAAAATTTAAAGCGCCTGCAGTTTGTCAAATAATAATAATAATCGCTTACATTTATATAGTGCTTTTCTGGACACTCCACTCAAAGCGCTTTACAGGTAATGGGGACTCCCCTCCACCACCACCAATGTGCAGCATCCACCTGGATGATGTGATGGTAGCCATAGTGCGCCAGAACGCTCACCACACATCAGCTATCAGTGGGAAGGAGAGCAGAGTAATGAAGCCAATTCATAGATGGGGATTATTAGGAGGCCATTATTGGTAAGGGCCAATGGGAAATTTGGCCAGGATGCCAGGGTTACACCCGTCCTCTTTTCTAGAAACACCCTGGGATTTTTAATGACCACAGAGAGTCAGGACCTCGGTTTTACATCTCATCTGAAGGACAGCACCTGTTTACAGTATAGTGTCCCCATCACTATACTGGGGCATTAGGACCCACATGGACCGCGGAGTGAGTGCCCCCTGCTGGCCCCACTAACACCTCTTCCAGCAGCAACCTTAGTTTTTCCCAGGAGGTCTCCCATCCAGGTACTGACCAGGCTCACACCTGCTTAGCATCAAGTTGCAGGGTGATATGGCTGCTGGCTATTGGCACTTTAAATGGGAGTGGGTGCTGTGGCCAGAAGAGACCAAAACTGAACTTTTTGGCTACATTCATCACAAGTATGTTTGGTGTAAGAAGAGGGGTGCATATACTGAGAAGAGCGTCATACCTACTTTGAAATATGGTGGTGGATCTTTGATCCTCTGGACCTGCTTTGCTCGATGAGCAAAGATCAATGTCATCATGCATTCTCAAAAGTACCAGGATATTTTGACCAGGACGGTAGACATTGTTACGCAACATACTGCAACATACCACGTTTTGTGAAATAGGATAATAGTAACCGGAAGTACCTTGTAAAACTTCCAGGTGGAGCTAATAAAGTTTAACATCTCATGTACAGCACTTGAGCTGTCACCAGAAAACACCCGGTTTCAAATACCAAAAAACATTAATTTTTCCAATTAAGAATTTAAGTTGTATACTTTTTAGACTTCTAATAACTTTATTTATGTATTACAGCATGTTAAACATTAAACATTAAAAAGTCTGTATATTTTATAAAAGCAAGATTGCTCAGCTGCACAAATGTACACAACCTCCCATCTTCTTCATAAATAATTTAATTATAGATAAACATGTTATGCATCAAAGTCTTTAACTTGCTAATTTAAAGTAGGTTCTAGTTTTAACGTGCTTGTTCTAACATTGTTAAGCTTATATTCTGGCTTTCACAAAAAGTTATAACGTTTTACTCTTTTCTAAGAATACGTAGTAAGAACACCATTTGCTGTTATTGTAAAAAGATAAATGTTGTAGTGATTTACACATCACTACAGATTTACACACTTACCGGAGGTAATTGGCTACAGCCTCGCGCATCGTGACACGCGATGACGCAAAATACCACGGTACGTGATTGGTTGACCGACAGGGGCACTCATGGTGCGTTGGTCAGTCGTAGAAAGATTTAAATGTCTTTACTGTGCCCGTTTTAGTATTGAATATTTATATGGAATTTTACCACTGAAGGGAAATCTTAGTGCCTGAGCATAAAAAGAATAGGAGCATACTGTAATGCGTGTGAAGGCCATAAACGATATTAATTTTGGAAACAAATTAATTGCTCCATGAAAATGCTCTTTTTCTTGTCCGTTTTGGGTGAAAACAGCTGTTTAATTCAAAGAAGGAAGTCCATGAAGTGAAACACATCAGCAATGGCGAGGCTTAAAGCAGAGAAAATAAACTGGTTGAAAACTACACCTAAATCACCCAGTGGAATTATTATGAAAGACTATTCAGAAAACTGCAAAACTGAGCACAAAGCAAGAATACTTTTGGAACAGCGGAAGGTGAGACTCGACAGGGGGTTGGGGGGCAGGGTAATATGAATGAGACAATTCATTCGGTTTCAGAATTATAAAAAGTAAACCTTTGTTGAGTTTACACAAGATAAAAAAGGTACCATTAGAAAGGTCGTGTACTGCTTGCAAAATAGCTGATTTTGACAAACAGCAAATTATTGAAGAATTTAAAATCTGTACTGTAGCTTTATTTAATTGAACAGAAAGTCACTTTTACACCTTGCTTACTCTGTTAAGCATAGTTTGTGTTAAGCACAATTCACACCTTTTTGTCTGTCGGGGAGCAGGAGCCCATTCCAGAGACATTTTCATTGCCGATAACTATGCTGGGAGAGCATTCTAAAACAATGTATGGCAGCAGAAGTTAGCAATTACCTGCTCAAAAACGAATGTGTTCCCAAAAGCATATACTGTACAATTATCACAATATTTGCAAACATTTCTAATACATAACCACGTTATGTACTCTACATTGTTCTATTTTGTACTGTGACAAGAGAATACACTCTGTATTATTGTTCTTACTGCTGGGATTCGAGCTTTGAATCGCCTACTTACTTCTTCGACTAGCTTGCAGAGAAAGTCATTGCCCTGCTTTATGTCTATCATTTAATAAAAAGGTCAATGTAAAACACGTTATTTATTACTGTGTGTTTCTTTTGGGGCTTTATATTTACGTTTATAAAGGAGAGTCCCTATTACCCCCAGGGGGCAAGCGGTCGAGAAGACATAATTGTAACGCTGCTCTGTAGAGGTGAAAAGGATCCAATGCAGATAAAGGAGTCGTAAGGAGGTAAGTAAGGGTACTGAGCAAATCCAGGAGCTGAGTCGTAGTCCAAAGGCGAAGGTAGGTCGAGATCCGGTAAAGGCACTGGTGGCGAACAATCCAAAATGTGAGACAGAATCGTGGTCGAAAAGAGGGCTGCAGGGTCAAATCCGAAACGGGCAAGGATAGCAAACAATCCAAGGGGCGAGACGAGATCCGAAGTCCGAAGGCAAAAGGTGTAGGCAGAATTCCAGGAAGGCAAAAGGGGGTAAGAAACAAGTAGTGAACTCAATACCGAGCAATGGGAAGTAGGTAAGAATAGTATAAATAACCCGGTGTGCCGCACGGTAGAGCAATTGCAGGTGTGTTAACTCGTGTGGCGGTGCTTGTTAATAGTAATCCACTGCTGGTACTGATTAGCACGCTTACGTGTTGATCTCTGCTGGCTGGTGGTAGTGACAATACCCCCCCCTTCACGGGCGGCTCCCGACACCTGAGACGGCCGATCAGGATAGTCCCTGTGAAAGTCGCTGATTAGTGAAGGGTCCAAAATATCCTTCTCTGGAACCCAAGATCTCTCCTCGGCGCCAAAACCCTCCCAGTCGACTAGATACTGAAGGGTACTGCAGTTCCATCTGGAGTCGATGATCTTGTGGACCGTATAAGCTGGGCGCCCCTGAATGCGATGAGGAGGTGGCGGGCAACGTTGGGGAGCCGTTGGGGAGCGAGCGGTAAAAGGGTTTCAGGAGCGAAACATGGAATGAGGGGTGGATTCTGAGGGTAGGGGGGAGAGCAAGGCAGAAGGTAACCAGGGTGATCCGGGAGAGAATCTGGAAGGGACCGATATACCTAGGCCCAAGCTTTTTGGAAGGCTGATGTAGAGGTAGGTTCCGTGTAGAGAACCAAACAAACTGTCCTTTCCGAAAACGAGGGGCTGGTCTGCGGTGTCGGTTGGCGAATTTGGCGTGGAGCTGGGTTGACTTAATAAGAGCTGTCCAATCATCCTGTGAGCTGGAGGTGAAGGCTCTCAAAAAGGTCAGGAGGCTTTGGTTGGTCCTTTCCACCTGACCATTGGCCTCAGGATGATAACCAGAAGTCAAAGATACATGGGTCCCTAGAGCTTGACAGAAACCCTTCCAAAAGGCCGAGATAAATTGAGGTCCCCTGTCCGAGACAACATCGTCAGGCAAAACATGTATCCTAAAGACCTGTTGTACAAACAAAGATGCCATTTCCTGGGCTGTGGGCAATGCTGGGAGGGGGACAAAATGGGCTGCTTTGGAAAAACGATCGGAGACCACCATGATTACCGTATGACCCTGACTGTTAGGAAGGTCCGTAATGAAGTCAACAGCTATGTGGGACCAAGGGCGGTGTGGGATTGGAAGGGGGTGAAGGAGGCCAGCCTTCCTAGAGCACGGAGTCTTGCTCCTGGCACAGACCGGGCAAGCCCAGATGTACTCTGCTGCATCAGATCGCATGGAAGGCCACCAAAAGTCCCTGGTGAGGAGTTCCAGAGTGCGTCTGCATCCAGGGTGGCCAGCAAACCGGGAATCATGCCCCCACTGCAAGACAGCAGAATGCAAGTTGTTCGGGACGAAAAAGCTTATCCGGGGGGCAGCACAGAGAAACTGTAGTTCCGTTGAGGGCACGCCTGACCTGATCTTCAATGGAGCAATGAATCGCTGCCACAATTCTGTCGGAAGAGATGATTGGTTCAGGCGTGTAGTCCAGGTCTGGGGGGTCATGGAGCCGAGAGAGTGCATCAGCCCTCCCATTCTTGGAGCCAGGAGTGTAAGTGATAACAAAATTGAAACGAGAGAAGAAAAGTGACCAACAGGCCTGACGCGAGTTGAGGCGCTTGGCAGATTGAATATAGGACAGGTTCTTATGGTCTGTGATAATGACAAAGGGGTGATGAGCCCCCTCCAGCCAGTGTCTCCATTCCTCGAGGCCAGCTTGATAGCTAGGAGTTCACGATTGCCCACATCATAGTTAACCTCGGCAAGAGAGAGCTTCTTGGAAAAGAAGGCACATGGATGAGGAAGGCGATCCTCTTCGAGGTGCTGGGAGAGGACTGCACCAACCCCATGGGCAGAGGCGTCAACTTCAACAATGAAAGGCCGGGAGGGATCCGGATGCCGTAGGAGAGGAGCGGAGCTGAAGAGTTGTTTCAAGCACAGGAATGCCTGGTTAGCTTCCGGATTCCATTTACCCTGGCTAGGTCGGTTGCGGGTCAGAACCATGATGGGTGCCACAACGGAGCTAAAGTTCCGGATGAATCGCCTGTAGAAGAGGCACAGGCCAATCATTGATAGACAGGGGAATGGTCTGCCAGGAAATGCATCCAGGAGCAATCGGTGACCCATCCAAAGTTTGAATGCAGATAGGGGGTGAAAGCGGAGCAAGAGGAATACCCCACTTCTTAGCAAAAGAGGCATCCATAAAATTCCCAGGTGCCCCTGAATCCACCAAAACCGAAAGGGGAAGGTGCGTGTCCATCCAAGAAATCTCAGCTGGGAATAAAGGCCCTGAAGAGGATTGGGAAAAAACAGCACTACTGACTCTAACAGTAGGCAGTGGGGGAGCTCGAGGTGGATGTGGGGGTCTCGAAGGACAAGTAGCGAGCAGGTGACCCGACGCAGAGCAGTACAGACACAGCCCCTCCTGACGGTGCCTTTCCTTTTCCTCCAAGGACAGGGGTGCATGTGGCAGGGTTGGCGCCAAGAGAGGAGGACCCATGGGGCGCACAGGTCTGCTTCCACAGGTCTCTCCGCTCTCCGAAGCCGAATGCGAGTGTCCAATTCAACCACCGCAGCGATAGCCGCCTCTAGAGACCAGGTGGGTAAATGCATGAGCACCAGGTGGTCCTTTAGATCCTCCGAGAGACCCTTAGAGAAGAGGCAAACCAAAGCTTCAGGGTTCCAGACAGATTCCGTGGCGAGGGCTTGGAATTCAGCCACATAATCTTGCAGTGGTCTGTCGCCCTGGCGAAGAGAGGAAAGCCAAAGGCAAGTCAAATCCGGGTTGCTTTGAGAAAAACGCGCCTGGAGACGGTCAGCAAAAAGCTGAAAGTCAGAGAACAGCTGATCTGCTCTAGCAAGCAATACTGCTGCCCAATCCAATGCTTTGAATGTGAGCAAAGAAAGTGCAAATCCGACCTGCTCCCGAGAAGTAGAAAAATGCTCAGGCTGCAGCTGAAAAGCCAGGGAGCACTGGGCAATAAAGCCCCTGCAGCCTGCAGGACTGCCATCATACTTCTCCGGGAGGACAAATGGTAAGGTTGAGGGAGTGGTGGGCGGGGCCGCGGGGGTTGGAGCAGGTGTTTGCAAAAAAGGCGTTACAGGAATCGGTGCGGGAGCCGGCAAACAGGGGAAGAAAAAAGCCAGGCGACCTGGTTAGTGAGCAGTTGGAGAGAAGATTGAAGCTGGGCGATGGTTTGGGAATGCTGCGGGAGAAGGGAACGAAGGGTCTGTGCGTCTGAGGGATCCATAATCTGGCTCAGTATTCTGTAACGCTGCTCTGTAGAGGTGAAAAGGATCCGATGCAGATGCAGGAGTTGCAGGGAGGTAAGTAGCGTACTGAGCAAATCCAGGAGCTGAGTCGTAGTCCGAAGGCGAAGGTAGGTCAAGATCTGGTAAAGGCAATGGTGGCGAACAATCCAAAATGTGAGACAGAATCGTGGTCGAAAGAGGGCTGCAGGGCCAAATCTGAAACAGGCAAAGATAGCAAACAATCCAAGGGGCGAGACGAGATCAAGAAGTCCGAAGGCAAAAGGTGTAGGCAGAATTCCAGGAAGGCAAAAGGGGGTAAGAAACGCTAGGCAGAGCAACACGTAGTGAACTCAATACCGAGCAACGGGAAGTAGGTAAGAATAGTATAAATAACCTGGCGTGCCGCATGGTAGAGCAATTGCAGGTGTGTTAACTCGTGCGGCGGCGCTTGTTAATAGTAATCCACTGCTGGTACTGATTAGCACGCTTACGTGTTGATCTCTGCTGGCTGGTGATCGTGACAATAATATAGTAATTTTATTTTATTTTTAATTTTAATATTTTAATATAACATTTTTATTTGTGATTAAAATCGCAAATGCCTTTCATAAAATGCTTTTATTGATTCACAATCTGACAATGCAAGACAGAACAAATGTATTTCCCACAAGCTATATTGTAGTGGCTTTAAAACTATACAACATCGCGCTGTATGCATGTGGTACGTCTTTGTTCACATTTAAAAACCACAGTACGGAAAAATGGGTGTCAAGAAAAAAAAGGATATTTGATTGCTGGTTGCCACATGTTAAAGAGTAGCAGTGACAACAGAGCATACTACTGAAAATTCCTTTCCGACACCTGAGCAGAATTCTACAGTACATAACAAACACGGCAGGGTGTAACACTCCTGGCCTTTGTGAGAAGTATGGAGCTGCATTACTGCATTACTAGCAATGGAATATACTAGTAGGTAAAAGTTAATTCCAAGCTGGAAAGAAAAGACTCAATGTGTCTCCTCTATAAATCTTCAGCTTACAGACCATTCAACGTAATTTATTATTAAATAATATCTTCCATATTGCATTCAAATTGAAAACGTTTTAACAAGTGTAAATCCATCTATTTTCTAACTGCTTTATCCAATACTATTAGGAAACATTTTTATGATTTTGACAGACTTCAGAATGCTTCGTCTGATGTTTAAAAATGTAACACAGTGCGTACTGTAGTAAAAGAGCTATTGAGCACAGAACATCTTTCCGCCTGTGAAAAGATTTGCATATGTAGTATATCTGTGTGAAAACAGGAAACACAGAGGGAGTTTCAGAAATTAAACAGAGGTCTGGAACACCCTGTCTCAAACATAGACGTTTAATAAATTGAAAGTTGTGAAAACAGTGACAAATCTCCCCGAACAAAATACAATTTTAAAATACAAGCAGTTTGAAATTATTAGTTGTTATTAATAAATCAGTTAACTTTGAACATGTTGTGATAGTTAGAAATACCAAAAAATTCAATTTAATATCCATAATATTTACTATTTTAGTTTTTCAAATAAATATTTATTTGTTAAAAGAAAACTCATGCCAGGAGCTGGGTTCGAACCCCCAACCTCCAGCATGCGAGTCACATGCCAAAGCCATTACACCAACATGCCACTTGAAAACTTAACCTCTACCTGAAGAGGCCAGGTGAAATATTTTCAAGTAATCATGGGAGAATGAATCAAACTGATGCAGATATTTACAAAGAAAGTGGACTATGGTAATACTGTGAGCTATATGAAAATAAATAAATCCTTAAATATCGTTATTAATTTCTTTGGATATGCGATTCCATATTACATTCCCTATTAATCAAATTCTAAAAATAATGTTTTTTTTACTGTGATAATGAGTACACATCTTCATAGAAAACATAAAAACATTATAACTTTTTATAAAATATATAAACTTAATATAGTCAAAAGCAAAAACTTTTCCAAAATAACCACAGAAAGTAACTGAATGAATGACTTTAATGGTTAAAATGTTTATGAAGAAAGTGGAATACTGGTATGTATTTTTTATTTAAACTACCAATATCAGCCATATACAGCTTACAAAATATGTTTATATTCCTAAATTAATATAGTTTGTGACGTTCAGAGACGTTATGCTCCTCTTATTTTTGTGCTCAGTTAAATAAATTTCCGCACAGGGAGGGGTTTTACCGCACATTTTGAATAGCTGCATTTGTATGTAAAAAATCGTGGTGGGTACCAGATGATAAAAATCAAGAAAGTATTCTTGCAGAATGATCAAAGTAAAATATAAATAATCAGCATGTCCAGAACACCTCAAGACATTCAGTGATGTCCTGAATATGTGAAGCAATTTTATGGAGAACAAAAAATCAGTTCTGTTTATTACAAATATTCCAGTCTGCCAGTTTTGAAGTCTACTACAAGGAAATCTTCAAGAAATTGTTTGATGGGACTCAGTAGTTTGACGGGATCAACAGTTACAAATAAGAGGAGGCCTTCTGACCCATTTTCAGTAAACAAACCAAATGGCTTGCTTTTGTCTGTAACATTTTTGTTCAAAATGTTGTCTTGTATCTATATTATACTACAGAGGAGAACCTTCTAGGTTGAGGGCGTCTGTTTATTGATATGACATGCAAGCCAAATTCCTACCATGTTACTCAAACAGAAAACATGACATACTTTAAAATGCATACAAGAAAAAGAAGAGTACAGATAACTTGAAGGGACTTTGGAGATGTTTAGAACTGAAGAGACAAAAACAGACTGTGATAAACTACAAACGTTGTATGTCAAGGCTGCCAGCATCATCAACTGTAATTATGAAGAAAACAGCCATGCAGTGAAACATTGGCAAGGTATATCCAGTTTCACTTTCTCTTGAGAAGCTTAATTAGATTAAGAATTTTCATAACATCAGTATTTTTATGTACAGATGTCACATATCAAGAATATTTATATAAATTAAGAAGAATGTTGATCTGTGCTAAGACCACTTCTCTTTCTTATTTATATCAGTGATGCAGATACTATATTATATATAGTCAAACAAATTCAAGTCAAATCAAAGGCTGTTATATTAAATGCATAATTGACCCTTATTTGGTCACCACATTATAAAAATGTTACTGCTGTTTTGGAGTCAGTCCACAGAAGATAAATCAGACACATTTTGGGACTTAAAGGAATGTCCTTCACTAGCTGAAACTTTTTAGTCTTGAAAAGAGAAGATTATAATTGGTCCTAATTCAAGTATTTAAAATCCTCAAAGGCATTGACACATATTCACATGTTAAGAATCAACAGTGTTAAAAGAACCAAAGGAAAAAACTAGAAACTAAGTGGAAATGCGCTTAAAACTGGGAACAGGAGGTACTTCCTTATGCAAAATGCTGTAAAAGCATGAAAAAAGTCTACGTAGCCATGTTGTTTAAGCTGAAATCCTGACTTCCTTCAAGAAACACCTGAATGATATACTTGGATCAATAAGCTACTAACTACCAAATGGATCAAATTACCTTCTCTCAGTTGTAACCATTTTTATATTTTTATGTCAATATAGGTATGCTACAAGACAAGTATGATTAGTTTCCAGGCATTAAATAAAATAACATTAAAACACAACAGTCAGAAGGATGCAGACAGCTGTATTACATGTGCTCTTACTAAGCCTCCACTAATTCATCTCTTAGAAATCTCTTGGACTGATTAACTAGATTGTGCTTTTCTCTTTTTTATTTTAGAGAAAAGGTAAAAAAAACATTTAAAGAACAAATGACATTACACAACCATCCTTTTACAACACAAATAGCACATATACTTCATAATTATTCAAAAATAAAATATGAATCCGAGTATATGTCAATTAGATTTTGTTCATAAGAATTTCTAGGGTGCAAATAATTGTGACACGTGTTTTTGAGAAACTTGTTTATTTTTTATAAGGATTGTTTTCTTTGAATACTTTTACCTCACAGAAAGATTAGATTTTTTTCATATTTTCAGTGTAAGATCAAAATGATGTTGTAACAGAAAGAATAAGGTTCTGGATCCCGAGATGAAGTTAAACAGATGAGTTTATTGCATGCAAGGAATAATAAAGCTTAAGTCTTGTTTCCTGGAAGAAACAACAAAACCGAAGTATTGTTCAAAGTGCCGGTACAAACTTTAGGTTTATGTAGTCCTTCCTTGCTGCTCTGATTCGTCATTCCTTATTATGGTAAAGGGGGAGGTCATGTGTTTTACCAGTTTACAGCTTTTTGGCCAAATGGTCAGAGATAAGTCCCCAGGGGGTTCCCTAGCTTTCCTAGCTCACATCTGGAATCCTTATCAGTTATCCCCCTTCCTGCCATAAACTCCAGCCTTAGAAGTCTAATCTTCATGCAGAAAGGACTTAGAATTACTTCAATGATAAACAACAAAGACATTTTTTCATAGTCTTTTTTGCTCATCTTTACCAAGGGTGCCAATAATTCTGTTGGGCACTGTACATTCCTAATTCAAGCTTCAGTTATTCTGTATCACGACAAATTTGACAAATTTACTTTGTTGATAAAAGTAAATAACTGAGGCACAGTTTATTAAAAATGACAATACAAACATTACACTACACACAATATAAACATACAAGACACAAGTTTCCCTATGTATACAGTATGTGCAAACAAGGTGTTTCAGAGGCACCCACAATCAGGAAAGGTTGCCTTTAACTGATGTATCTTTTACTCAGGAAATCCAACTTCCCTAAAAAAACACTGAATTGCAAGCTTACTCTAGGAAGGATCAAATACTTTACTCCAATATGTTTTTGGATCAACATGAAGTAGGGGTTCTTGCCTAGCACGAGCTACAAAATCCAATTTCTCCTGAGTCCTCTCTCCTGTGGTCTGACCTTCCTTCTCTTCTCTTTTCCTCTTCTTCCCTCTTTTCTGTGATCTAATATTGTATGTTTCTGAACATTGACAATCATTTACCCACAACTTAACTAACTAGGTAAACCAAAGTAAACTTTAAAATTGTTTTTTATCACAGGATTGGTAGCCCTTACATTTGAAGCTGGAAAAGTTTACAGTGTCAGGTGTCTCTTTGAGACACTTTGTAGTCACCTATAGCTGTAACAATAATTTCATTTATTACCTCAATCCAATTATTCATTGGTCGTAAATCCAGGAGAACCCACTTTCTTGTTACAGTCTTTTTACCTGCAGTTAAAAAAATTCTAACATATATTTATCAGTTCCCGTCAAGTGAAAATCCAATGTTGTCAAGATACAGAAACAAGACTACCCTTTCACTGCATTTCTGTGTTTCCCACACTGAGATCAAACTCTTGATTTCACTGTGCTCCAACCCCAGGAGACATTTCCAGAAGATATGATAGAATATGCTACCCAGCCATGTTGTTGAAGCCAAAACCCTAACTTCTAATAGCTGGAGAAGACCCTCACATCAATTACCCGCTGTCTACACACTAGAGAGGGTGAATGGCATTTGTAACCTTTCTTATTTTCTTACTTCAGTTTAGTGGGACATTCGCATGGAGGAAATCATTACAGCTGCCCTGTCCTCCATAGACATCGAAGACTACCTTTGCTTCTCTGAGCTCACTTAAAACTTTTCAGGATTTGAAAGACTGCAGATATATTTTAGTAACATGGCACTAATATAATATCTTGATAGTAATGCATTAGGTTTTAAAGCTCTTTAATTTTATTAGTTGGATTGTCCTTTACTGACTGCTGTTTTATATTTTAAATTATTTGTTTATTATCTTAAAACAGAGACTACCCTGTGTCACGGTGTTATAGAACAATCTCAAAATAACCCCTCTGGATTTACAACCTACACTACCTTACACTCTTCGGAGTTAATTAATCACTGGTTGTTGTGTCTGAGAGTGGGCCAGTTACAATTCATTCTACTAAATTGATGGTGAGAAACTGATGGTCTTCCTCACATTATGTAGCCTGTGAGGGGAATGTGAAAAAAAAACTAACAGGACTAACAAGATTCAATTAATACCTTACCAATTACTGTATGCTTGTGCAAAAGTCTCAAGGTGTCACAAATTTAGGAGGTGGATATTAATTAACATTAGCAAGTTATGTTTACTTGAGCTTTTGTAGCTTGTGGATATAATGGCCAGTGCATTTGACAGGTACAGTGCCTTTTCTCTGTTTTTTGTCTGTTTTTGACTCTCTTTGTGTTTTTCTTTCCTATATTGCTTACATTAAAGCAGGTGACAATCATCTCAGATTGGATGACACACAGTTGGCACCAATTACAACACAGTCAGTGATGACACATACAGATGCAGTCATTCAAAATGCGCGGTACATACCCGCGGTACGGTAAACTACCCGCAAGCCACCGTGGGGCACCATAGGGCACCGCGGTAAGTGATTGGCTGGCCAAAATGACCGACAGGGGCACTCGTGGTGCAGTGGTTGGTAGTGAAAAGATTTAATCATTTAATGTCTTTACTGTGCACATTTTAATCCGCTTAGTTTTGAATATTTATATGGAATTTTACCACTAAAGGGAAATTTTAGTAGCTGAGCATAAAAAGAAGAGGAGCATAACGCATCTGAAGGTCATAAACGATATTAATTTAGGAACATAAACATTACTATACAGATGCAGCCATTCAAAGTGTACGGTACAGACACGTACCGCAGGTAAGATGACACGGGGTACCGCGGTGCATGATTGGTTGACCGACAGGGGCACTAGTGATCCGTTGGTCTGTCGTAGAAAGACTTACTGTAAACGTCTTTACTGTGCCCGTTGTATATATTGAATTTTACCACTGAAGGGAAATCTTAGTAGCTGAGCATAAAAAGAATAGGAGCATACTGTAACGCGTGTGAAGGCCATAAACGATATTAATTTTGGAACGTAAACATAAAGTATATAGCTGGTCTCGGTACTTTAAAGAAAAAAATACACACCAGTATTCCATTTCTCCCTAAACATTGTAAGCTTTGAAGTCTTTAACTAACGTGATACCGGAGTCAACAAGCATACTTTAAGAATTTGATTAAAAGAGAATATAATATGGAATCGCGTATCTCAAGAATTTAATAACGGTATGATTATATCCGTGTACTGCGGCAGAGCTGTGTAGGGCTGTTTCGCCTGCCTGTTCATGCGAGCTGTCTTGTAGCCTACTGGTCTAGGTGCGTGACTACCAACTGGCAGGTTGTGTGTTCAAATCCAGCTAGTGCTGGATTTTTCATTTTTATTTATTTATTTTTTAATCGCGTAACATAAACATATTACCGTATGCAAACTGTACTGTATACAGTATGTATATGTATATTTAATGTCTTAACTGTGCCCGTTTAATTAAATTAAAAAAAATATTTAAAACACGAACATTAAGCTGTTTACATCTTCCGCCTGAGAACAGTCACCCGTTGCTACCCAACGCAGAATGGTGATTGGCTGACACCATCTGACACCCCTCTGATTGGAGAAAAAAGACTTGCTGGTTTGCTATACATACTGTACCAGGAAGAGGATTTCTTTCTATTCAAAACGTGTATTTTAAAAGTTTAAGAAGTAAAAACCTTACAGCGTACACAGATTTCTAAACTGATCAGGATCGTTATCTTTGTCTTATGCATAATAATGTTCACCACTCTGTCCAGCAAATTAATAATAAACTTTATTTTATATAGCGTTTTAAACTAATAAGTAATTAGATTGCTCATAAACCTAATCACTTGCTTTTTCTTTTTATTTAGGCTCAGATTTCAACTATAGATCGTATTATTAATAACCATAATAACAACCAACCAACAAAAACAACAATATAAACGTAATACCAACCAAAAACATAGATAACAACCACAATACAAAATCAAATTATCAAACCATTTTACTCTCGCAAAGTCCTCCAATTATCATAATCCCACCCCTTATGCAAAACCAAACCTTCCTCCCATCCCAGTTTATCCTGTTTATCATAAACAAAATCCACCTCAATTTTCAACATAAAGCATTACACAAAATCAATACCTCAACACTCCATACTCAACAACGATAATTCACAAACAGCCAGAACATGTAACTACACATTCCCAAACATACCTAATTTCCATAGCCCCGCCCCTTATGCAAAACCAACATCCCTCCCCTGTTCTCTCTCTCCCCTGGCGGTTGTAATTGTTTTTATTTTCAAATAAATTTTAGCAAAGTCATGTCTTTTAAAAATCTTAAGATTTGTATATTTATGTCTTATTTAGTGGTTTCATTAGTGACAAAGGCTAAACTTTCTTGGAAAAATGTCTTTTATGTAAACCCTCCCCTGTTCTCTCTCTCCCCTGGCGGGGGATAAATAAATAAACATAAACGTTATATTAAATTTATTATATTTATAATAAAATGAATTTATTATTTATTAATACGGGATAAATAAATAAACAACAGGTTTAGAAATGAGTTATTTCAAGATGAAAAAGAAAACATTCACGAAACATGGTTTCATTACGACCAGAATCGGTCTTGAGATATTTTTAACTTGATTTACAGTATTTGAGAGGTATGTCTTAACACCGATACTACAGTGCTTAAGTACTGCTCACGTATATGTTTCTAGGTTTATATTATGCATTTCATACGGTCAAATTACTTTTGAGCAACTAATAAGAAGCGCGAAACGGTATGCGTTTTACTTTCGTTTTGTGCTGGGACCCGTGGATTGATTAGAGATATCAAGTACATACAAGTCATTTTTTAAATGTTGTAGTTCGTCTTGAAAAAATGTTACAAGTACATCATCTATCAACAATCACACAGGTTCTGTTTCCATATTGCGGATTTTGGTTGTGTGTTACTGTAGTTTCCTGACTCCCATGTCACATGGTCTGTGATTGAAACCTGTAAAACCGGTTTAATTCGTCACAGCCAGCACTCTTCAGGTGTGAGGGTCTTCTGCTCAGAATGAAACGCTAAAATGTTTGTGTGTATTCTAATGGTAGTGGGGGCAAGGTGTGTGGGAACAGGTTTGGTTGAAATTGCATTGGAGATCTATATTCTTCACACCTGAAACATTTTCTCTGAAAGCATTTTCTTCGCAGTTTAACCGATCTTGTTACAGCATGTTACAGTTTACTATTATTAACCATATTAATTTTAAGTGGTTAATGTAAAATCTTGTAAAAATATATTTTCATTGTTCAAATATACATTAAGTCTGACTATCATATAATAAGTTAAATACAAAACTAAAGAAAAAATAGGGTTAAATATAATTCAAAATATTTTGCTAACAATGTTAACTGTTTATGAATAATAAAATGTATTAACTAAGGAGTAGGATGGCACAGTTGTTTGTATGTTTTTTGTTTTGTTTCTTTTTCATAAATGCAACAGTAGTACCTGATGTCTCAGTGGCTTTCAAAATTAAATTATGCAATAAATAACCACATGTAAGACTCTGATGCTTAAAATGTTTAGGGAGAAAGTGGAATACTGGTGTGTATTTTTTCTTTAAACTACCAATACCAGCCATATACAGTCTGTAACGTAGAGATTTCTATATGTCTTTATTTAGTGGTTACATTAGTGACAAAGGCTAAACTTTTAGTTTCAGTAACGTGTACATATCTCCCCTTTTTATAAAACCACATGGTTGAAAACTGTTCCAGAGCCCCTGTTGTTTCACCAGTGAAATGTACATCATGAAATGCCTCTCCCTGTTCAATCCACTGGAAAAAAGAAAAGGAGCATAAAGCTTCTGATGGTCATAAACGATATTCATTTAGGAGCAGCATCAGAGGTATGTTTTTAACTGCACTGCATTGGAGAGAATACCATAGTGTGTTTTTTTTTTTACTCCCTGGCGGAAACTGGCTTCCAGAAGAATCAGTATGGCTCAGAGATTAAATAAAACTTCACTCGCACCAAACAAATGTATATTTCTAAATATCACAACATGATCGAATTTAAGTCATTTTAATAACAATGAATAGTCACCTATGCGTTACAATAAAAACATTTATATTGATTTAAATCGCATTTAAATCACCTTTATTTAAAACCCATAAATAAAGCTGATACTGTTTAGACTTTCAATTATTTAAAACTGTATTAAAGCAGCACGATACACAATGCAACGTAAATCGCTATCTTTGTCTTCTGTGTAATAATGTTCACCTCTCTGTCCAGCAAATTTACAATAGTAATAATAATGAACTTTATTGTATATGGCGCCTTTAAAGGTGGCTCCTCAAAGCGCTTTACAGGTTAAAAACAATACTGTTAGGCTGGGAAAATGATTTTTTTTAAGAAATACAAAATGAGATATAATGATACGTTCCGGCTTAGACATTAACGAAGAGCATAACGCGTGTACTGTATACACTGCAAGTACAACCCCCCTCTCTGCAGGAGTGCTGGCTGTGATGAATTGAACCGGTTTCACGGGTATTTTCAAAGTAGGAGGCGAGATTTCCAGCGAAAGACACCTCCCCCCCCTCAAAAACCCAGTAAGTACAGTACTTACTAGTTAAAGGCTAGGCTCCCGACTACGGCGAAAGGAACCCTTCTTTCATTAGAAGACAATGAACATATTTTAGCCCTGAATGAATTAATAGCAAACATGGTTTACATAAAAGACATTTTTCCAAGAAAGTTTAGCCTTTGTCACTAATGAAACCACTAAATAAAGACATAAATATACAAATCTTAAGATTTTTAAAAGACATGACTTTGCTAAAATTTATTTGAAAATAAAAACAATTACAACCGCCAGGGGAGAGAGAGAACAGGGGAGGGATGTTGGTTTTGCATAAGGGGCGGGGCTATGGAAATTAGGTATGTTTGGGAATGTGTAGTTACATGTTCTGGCTGTTTGTGAATTATCGTTGTTGAGTATGGAGTGTTGAGGTATTGATTTTGTGTAATGCTTTATGTTGAAAATTGAGGTGGATTTTGTTTATGATAAACAGGATAAACTGGGATGGGAGGAAGGTTTGGTTTTGCATAAGGGGTGGGATTATGATAATTGGAGGACTTTATGAGAGTAAAATGGTTTGATTATTTGATTTTGTATTGTGGTTGTTATCTATGTTTTTGGTTGGTATTACGTTTATATGGTTGTTTTTGTTGGTTGGTTGTTATTATGGTTATTAATAATACAATCTATAGTTGAAATCTGAGCCTAAATAAAAAGAAAAAGCAAGTGATTAGGTTTATGAGCAATCTAATTACTTATTAGTTTAAAACGCTATATAAAATAAAGTTTATTATTAATTTGCTGGACAGAGTGGTGAACAATATTATGCATAAGACAAAGATAACCAGCAAATAGCTTCTGATTCTGGTTCTCTTTCCATACTCATCCTTCTTGATCTCAGTGCTGCCTTTGACACTGTTGACCATAACATCTTGCTTTCTCGTCTCGAGACTGTGTTTGGAGTCTCTGACACTGCCCTCAAATGGTTTAAGTCTTACCTCACTGATCGCTGTCACTTTGTCTCTCTCAATGGGTACAGGTCTGAAATTGGTCTTGTCAAGTCTGGTGTCCCTCAGGGCTCAATACTGGGCCCCTTGCTCTTCAGCATTTACACGTTCCCACTTGGTCAGCTTTTAAGATCACATGGCCTCAGCTTTCATTTTTACGCTGACGATACTCAAATATACATCCATACCAAACCCGACACTGATGTGGCTGTCTCTATTCTATCTAATTGCATCTCTGACATAAAAATTTGGATGACTCAAAACTTCCTTCATCTTAACTGTGACAAGACTGAAGTCATGCTTATTGGTACCCCCCATCAACTTCGTAAAGCCAGTCCTGTAACCCTGTCTGTAGATGGCTCTGTACTTGAGCTCCAATCAAAATTGAAAAACCTTGGGGTTATATTCGATTCTGGCTTAACATTCGACCCACATGTACAGCATACTGTCAAAACATCTTTTTTTCACCTTAGAAATATCGCAAGACTACGCCCTATGCTATCATTAACTGTGGCTGAAAAGCTGATCAACATATTTGTATTCTCTCGAATTGACTACTGCAATGCTCTGCTCCCTGGGGTATCTAAATCTACTCTGAACAAGCTGCAGTATGTCCAAAATTCAGCAGCCAGAATCCTGACCAGATCTAGTGCAAGTGTTCACATTACTCCTATCCTGGAGTCCTTGCACTGGCTTCCGGTCAAATTCCGCGTAGACTTTAAAATCCTCATGCTCACCTACAAGGCTTTACATGGCTTGGCACCTCAATACCTGTCTGAACTTTTATCGCCCTACTCCCCACCTCGCAACCTCCGCTCTTCAAATTCTGCCCTCCTTACTGTCCCCCAAGCCCGTCTACATTGTATGGGCGACAGGGCCTTCTCCTGCTATGCCCCCAAGCTCTGGAACTCCTTGCCCAAGGATATTAGAGAGTCACCTTCTCTAAACTCCTTCAAATCCAGACTCAAAACCCTCCTTTTCAGAAAAGCCTTTACTTAACTGCTTCCATTCTTCACCCCTCTGCTCTTCTTAATACCATCTTCCACGGTCTCCTCTATTGTTATTGTTGTATTGTTGTAATTATAATTGTGTCCTGTCTTGTGAAATTTTCTTATTTATTGTTGTAGTCTTCTTATTTATTGTTATTGTCATCCTGTAAAGCGCTTTGAGAAGCCACCTTTAAAGGCGCTATATAAAATAAAGTTTATTATTATTATTATTATTATTATAACGATCCTGATCAGTTTAGAAATCTGTGTACGCTGTAAGGTTTTTACTTCTTAAACTTTTAAAATACACGTTTTGAATAGAAAGAAATCCTCTTCCTGGTACAGTATGTATAGCAAACCAGCACGTCTTTTTTCTCCAATCAGAGGGGTGTCAGATGGTGTCAGCCAATCACCATTCTGCGTTGGGTAGCAACGGGTGACTGTTCTCAGGCGGAAGATGTATACAGTTTAATGTTCGTGTTTTAAATAATTTTTTTAAATTCAATTAAACGGGCACAGTTAAGACATTAAATATACATATACATACTGTTTACAGTACAGTTTGCATACAGTAATATGTTTATGTTACGCGATTAAAAAATAAATAAATAAAAATGAAAAGTCCAGCACCAGCTGGATTTGAACACACATCCTGCCAGTTGGTAGTCACGCACCTAAACCAGTAGGCTACAAGACAGCTTGCATGAACAGGGAGGCGAAACAGCCCTACACAGCCCTGCCGCAGTACACGGATATAATCATACCGTTATTAAATTCTTGAGATACGCGATTCCATATTATATTCCCTTTTAATCAAATTCTTAAAGTATGCTTGTTGACTCCGGTATCACGTTAAAGACTTCGAAGCTTACAATGTTTAGGGAGAAATGGAATACTGGTGTGTATTTTTCCTTGTGATATTTTAAGCTCTAGTTGAATGATAGGTGTCGCATTTTAAATCATTTTTGTAGTTAGAAATTATGAAACGCCCTGTTAAAAGCAAGGAAGTTTTTATGCCCGTTGAAGTAAAACAAAATGCCTGATAAAGTATGGCTTGGACAGATTCCAAGTGCTTGTACAAATGTGCTGAAGAAATTATACTTTGAGTATACAGCTTGTCCAAAGTCATCCATTATTAATACTATTAGTAATATCTTCAGTAAAGGCTTTGATGCATAAATATTTCTGATAAAGGTAGGTTGTGTACTTTTGTCCAACTGAGCAATCTTGCTTTCATAAAATATACCTACATTTTAATGACTGATGATTAAAATGCTGTAATACACAGTTCAAAATTAAAGGCTCAAATGCTGTACATGAGAGGTTAAGCTCCCCCTGGCGGTTTTACAAGGCGACGCCGGATAGTTAGTCACGTGACACACGTGAACTGCGTGATACCGCGTGATACCGCGACATGCCCACCGGGGTATGCCGCGAAATACCTCACCCATTTTGAATGGCTGCATCTGTATGTACATAAACTGTACTGTGTATGGCTGGTCTTGGTAGTTTGAAGAAAAAATACACACCAGTCTTCCATTTCTCTCTACATTTTAAGCATGAAAGTTTTTTGAAACGGTACCCAAATATGCGATTGCTGTATAGAATGAATTTTAAATAAAAAAAAATATTTAACACGAAAATTAAGCTGTTTACATCTTCCGCCTGAGAACAGTCACCCGTTGCTACCCATCGCAGAAACACAGCCACTAACTAGCAAAGAGAGGACATTAGCTAGCCAATATGATAAAGAAATAAATGATTATTTTGTTTATTTCTTTTGCACATTTATTTGAAAATTTCCATCGATTGTACAAGCACTTGGAAATTGTCCAATCCCTAGTTCATCAGGCATTTTCTTTTATGCTGCGGGCATTCTCCTAGTCTGGCGCTGGTCTGTGTCTTCTAGGATATAATGCCAGCGAACTCTTGTTTTTATGTCCACTATAACAGACAATCTCCTTTGCTTTTAACTGAGCGTCTAACCCCTCCGATTGGAGAAAAAAGACGTGCTGGTTTGCTATACATACTGTACCAGGAAGATGATTTCTTTCTATTCGAAACGTGTATTTTAAAAGTTTAAGAAGTAAAAACCTTACAGCGTACACAGATTTCTAAACTGATCAGGATCGTTATCTTTTTCTTATCCATAATAATGTTCACTGCTCTGTCCAGCAAATTAATAATTAACTTTATTTTATATCGTGTTTTAAACGAATAAGTAATTAGATTGCTCATAAACCTAATCACTTTTTCTACATAAACACAGCGGAATTGCTCTCTGAAAGTGCTTTTTCTTTTTATTTAGGCTCAGATTTCAACTATAGATCATATTATTATAAACTTTCTTGGAAAAATGTATTTTATGTAAACCATGTTTGCTATTAATTCATTTAGGGCTAGAATATGTTCATTGTCTTCCAATCGAGTTGAGTTGACAGTAGAAGCTTGCCACGCCCGGACTGTTACACCAATTCATTAGCATGTTAAAGCAATTTCATTGAGGAACCTAGCTTTCTTAACTAGTAAGTACTGTACTTCCTTGGCTTTGGAGGGGGGAGGTGTCTTTCGCTGGAAATCTCTCCCCCTTCTACTTTGAAAATACATGTGAAACAGGTTTAATTCGTCACAGCCAGCACTCCCGCAGAGAGGGGGGTTGTACTCGTTAATGTCTTAGCCGGAACACATCATTATATCTCATTTTGTATTTCTATAAAAAAATCGTTTGCCCAGCTTAACACTATTGTTGTTATTGTTTTTATCCTGTAAAGCGCTTTGAGGAGCATGGCTTTCTCACCACTTAGATTACTTTTTGATACCATCCTTACACAAAGCAGAAACTTCTTGTATTTTCCGATGACATACAAGTGGAAAGATTACAGATTTTAATCGTCTTTTTTCTGAACTAGGGAAAATCTGATCATGTTTCTCTATAACAATAATAAAAAAACTTTATTTTACATATCACCTTTAAAAGTGGCATCTCAAACCAATACAGTAGATGTAAACCACAGATTACAAAGTAAATACCCAGACAAATGCAAACTCGTTTTTAATAAAATGCTTTTATTCATTCAGCAGAGAGAGAGTGTAAAACCTGGGCGTAACAGCTGTTCCTTTTTCTGATCACTTGCTCTCTGGATAAACATCTCACCTGTCCTTTTCTTTGTTTTCCTAATTTGCTGATTATGCCTTCTGCGATCCACTCCTGCCCTCACACCTAAAGAAAACTATTTTAAATTTCTTTGCGCGGTCCATTGTGCAATTAACCCTTGTATGTGCTGTCCTTAAGGTGATATCACATAAAGGTGATATGTAAAATAATGTTTTTTATTATTGTTATAGAGAAACATGATCAAATTTTCCCCGGTTCAGAAAAAAAGATCTAAAGTATACTAGTTTGTCACTAGAATACTTTTAATACAGTCTTTGCTGTGCTCTAGAGGATCCTTGTGATATTTCGAGCTTTGGTTAAATGATAAGTGTCGCAGTTTAAATAATTTTCGTAGAAATTATGGAATGCTCTGTTAAAAGCAAGGGAGTTTTTATGTCTGTTGCAGTTTTTTTGCAACATGAATATAATTATATCGTTATTAATTTCTTTAGATACGCTATTCCATATTATATTCCCTTTCAATCAAATTCTAAAAGTATACTTGTTGACTCCGGTATCACGTTAGTTAAAGACTTCGATGGTTAAAATGTTTAGGGAGAAATGGAATACTGGTGTGTATGTTTTCTACACCGAAACCAGCCATATACATATACATATAGCCATAACATAAACAATATTAATTTTGTTTATGTTACAAAATTAATATTGTTTATGGCCTTCACATGCGTTACAGTATGCTCCTATTCTTTTTATGCTCAGGTACTAAGATTTCCCTTCAGTGGTAAAATTCCATATAAATATTCAATACTTAAATGGGCACAGTTAAGACATTAAATATACATATACATACTGTATACAGTACAGTTTGCATTCGGTAATGTGTTTATGTTCCTAAATCAATCTCTTTTATGAGCATGTGAAAGGCATGGTGAATTGATTCTCAAAAATTACTCTACTTTGCATGATTGGAAACAAATGCGTGATTGCGAAATGCTGTGGTGTTACTTTTACAAAGACGGTCAATGAAAAAAAGAATGTGGACCAGGGCAATACTTTGAGTTTAAAGCTTGTCCAAGGTCTTTCATTATTAATACTATTAGTAATATCTTCGTTAAAGACTTTGATGGCGACAGCTCATACATGAGAGGTTGAGCTTTACTAGCTCCACCTTGCAGAAATTCCAGATACTATTATTTTGCTTGCGGTATTATAGGAGAATTTTACAGTAACTCGCGGTAGACTGCATAAAGCGCACTGCAAAATAATGCGGTATCGCCCGCTTGTTTTGAATGGCTGCATCTGTACATGCTGCAAAGGGCCTGTGGGGAGAATCACCTGCAATTGAATGTGGTGTAGCGTTTTGCAGGTTCTTTTTCAGAACTAAAGAACAGTGGAGACGCGATTAACCAAGCACTGGCTTTATTTTACAACCACACCAAAACCAAACACAGGATCTACACACACATGAGGAGACTGACGAACACGTACACACATTTAGGGTGGTAATTACCTAACAACACACTCTACTTTTACAGGACTACACAGGGCACTAGAATTAATAGGACATTATTTACACAGGTAGGGTCAGCCGCTGGTCATCGTGCTGACCCTCAGACTCTTCCCGGCTACCACTCCCAGCATGCCCAGCGGTACTACGAGCGCCTAGGGGCGCTTCCTCCTCACCACCACGCGAGGGCGTTACACTGCCCCCACCTGAAGCGTCTGGCGTCTCGCCGACGTCGAACACCCCCCTCAGGCTGTACTCGTATTCGGCCAACTGCTGCGGAACCCTGCGTGAGCGGCCGCTGCGCCGCGGTGACGGCTGGCGATCCACGGACGCCCCACTATCGGCCGGCTCCGGCCCCGGCTGCTCCCAGAGGGCGCAGAGGGCCTTGACGGACTTCGGGTGCGGGGCGAGCTCCTCTCGTGTAGGCCGCACTCCTGCTGCCCTCCAGCGGAGCACCGGGCCCACGTCAGGATCAGCTGCCTGACGCTGCGCCAGGTCTGGCAGGCCCACCCCCAGCGGCCCCTCCCGGGCCGTGGCCGCGGCACTCACCCCCGCCACGGTGCGGACAGCCTCTTCACGCTGCTCCCGCCGGGCGCAGTGATGGCAGTCCGCGGCCTCGCAGGGGCGCCGCGAGAGAGCGTCGGCATTGAGATGGCGGGACCCCGCACGGTGCACGACAGTGAAGTCGTACTCCTGCAGGATCTCTATCCATCGCGCCATCTGTCCCTCTGGCTCCTTAAAGTGGAGCAGCCAGGTGAGGGACGCATGGTCGGTCCTCAACCGGAACCGGGTCCCGAACAGGTACGGCCTGAAATGGTGGACCGCCGCCATCACCGCCAGCAGCTCGCGACGGGTCACGCAGTAGTTCCGCTCAGGCCTAGTCAGAGCCCGACTATAGTAAGCCACTACGCGCACCCCATCCGGCCCCTCCTGCGCCAACACCGCCCCCACCCCCGAGTCACTCGCGTCGGTGTCGAGAATATACGGCAACCGCGGGTCGGGGTAGGCCAGCACGGGGGCCCCCACCAGAGCTTCGCGCAACCGGCCAAAGGCAGTCTCACAGCCCGAGTCACAGTCAAAACGGCGGCCCTTGTCGGTGAGGCGGTGCAGCGGGGCGGCGATGCTGGCAAAGTCCCGGACGAACCTCCGATAGTACGAGGCCAACCCCAGAAAGCTGCGGAGCTCCGCGACGGTGCGTGGAGTCGGCCAGCCCCTCACTGCGGCGACCTTACCTGGGTCCGTAGCCACCCCTCACGGTCCAACAACATGTCCCAGGAAGGTCACCTCCCGCCGCAGGAGCTCGCACTTGCGGGGGTTGAGCCTCAGGCCAGCACGGCGGATGCAGGCCAGCACCGCCTGGAGGTTCGTCAAGGCCTGGTCGAAACTCCGTGCATGAACCAGCAGATCGTCCAGATATAACACACATTGGTTCCGCGGGACCGATGCCAGCACCCTCTCCATCAGCCTCTCGAACGTCGCCGGGGCATTGCACAGGCCAAAAGGCATGACAGTAAACTGCCAGAGGCCCTGGCCGATGGAAAAGGCCGTCTTCGGGCGAGCATCGGGAGCAAGCGGTACCTGCCAGTAGCCGCAGCGGAGGTCCAGGGAGCTGAACCAGGTCGACCTGGTGATGTAGTCCAGGGCGTCATCTATCCTCGGCAGGGGGTAGGAATCTTTCCGGGTGACCTCGTTCAGCTTGCGGTAGTTGACGCAGAACCTCCACGAGCCGTCTTTTTTTTGAACCAGTACGGCTGGCGCCGACCACGGGCTCGCGGAGGGCTCAATCACCCCCGCTGCGGCCATCTCCCGGATCTTTTCCTCGGCGGCGGTCCGCTTGGCGTGGACCATGCGTCCTGGTGGGATGCGGATGGGCCGAGAGTCGCCGGTGTTGATCTCGTGTTGGACCAGGGCAGTGCGGGTGCAGTCCTCATCCCTCGCCGCAAAGAGGTCTTCGTTCTGGGCGAGTAGCTCCTGGAGCCGCTGCCGCTGGTCCTGATCGAGGCCCTCGCAGCTCCGCTGGAAGAGGTCCTCAACGGCACGCTTCGCTTCCACGCAACGCTCGGCCCCCGCCGCCGCCTTGTCTGGCCCCCCGGCCGACTCAGGGGCAGGATCCGGCACGCTCGCTCCCCGGCTCGCAGGCCTGGTCTGCCCCAGCGACTGACGCCGCCGCCGCCGCTGCCTCTTGTTCCCCCGGCTCCGGCAAGCCCGCGTCCCTCGGCCTTCGCCGGACCTGCCCTCCACCAGGTGCAGTCGCTCTCCCTGCCACACCAACTCCTGCCGGTCCAAGTCCAACCTGGCCCCCACTCGCTGCAGTAGGTCCAGCCCCAGAATGCAGTCCTCCTGGATGGGTGCAAGGTAGCAGGGGTGGCGCACCGTCGCTGCACCCAGACGGAAGGCAAGCACCCGTTTCCCCCGGACTGCAGCGAGCTGTCCCGTCACGGTCCTCAGCCGCAGGCTGGAGGCCTCCCATCCTGGGGGGTTGGTGCCCTCGGTGTCGGGGAGGACGCCCGGCCGAAGTAGGGTCACTGATGAACCGGTGTCGAGTAGGGCCAGGCAGGGTTGGTCCTCAATCCGGCAGTGGAGGTACAGGCCCCGGCTACAACCGACTCGCCCCACGGTGGCGTGAGGGGCGCCGGTTTTTACAGCGCTCTCCGGAGCGGGGGTTGAGGTGTTCAAAGGCGGCCTTCCCCGCGCTGAGCCGCCCCGTTCCCGTTTCCCGACGCCGATCGGGGAGAGCGAGGTTCGGGTGCCCGGCAGACCCGGGCTCGGTGTCCTCTTTTCCCGCAGCGGTCGCAAATCAGCGTGCGGGGCTGTTCCGCGGCGGTCGCTGCACGGACTGGCTCCTCTTCCCCCTCTCTGGATTCCTCCGTCGCCGCCTCGGTCAGCCGGCAGGGCGCACTGCGTCTGCTGGCGCTGCCAGTCACCCCGAACACTACCTCAGCCCGTGTAGCAAGGGCCAAGGCCTGCTCCAGTGATGTTGGCGCGGCCAGCTGCACGTGGCGCCGCATCTCCTCGGGCGATAGGGCCTTGAGAAAGGCCTGGAGAGCCATCTCCCGCTGTGCCTCCCGGGGGAAAGTTGGGTATCCTCGGCGGGCGAGGAACATGACATCCGCGGCGACCGGGCCCAGTCGCTCTCCTGGTCGGCGCCGCCGCAGGGCCAGCCTCTCCCGCATCAAGTCCGGCGCCTCCTCTACACCGAAGCGCAGCTGGAGGGCTGCTGCCAGCGCCGTGTAGTCGCCTCTGTCCTCCTCCGGGACGTCCAGGAGCACCTGGCAGGCCGCTCCTTCCAGCGCCGCCGCCAGGTGGCCGGCCATCTCCGCCCGGCTCCAGCCATTCGTCCGGGCCGCGAGCTGGAACTGCGCCTCATAGGTCTCCCAAGGCGCCTCACCATCGTAGCGACCTGGTCGCACCCGCGCCGATGGGTGTGGGAATCGCTGATCGGCTCCGGCAGGGAGGGCATCCTCTCTCCGGGGCGGCCGCCCCAATTCTACTGGCGGGACCACTACTGGGTAGCCCTGGTAAGGGCTGTGGCCACCTGTCGCACCCAGGAGTTGCTCAGGCTCCCTATGTGCGCCGCCGATGGGTTCTGCGTCTTCCAGCGTCAGCCGGCGCTTTATGGAATCGGGTAGTGTCTGCCACGAGTTGTTCATTCTGCCCGCTTCTGACACCAATGTAACGCAACGGGGGCTCAGGCAGGCGCCCTTGCCGCATTAGGTCGGCCCCTGCACCGTCCGGGGCTCGAACCCGGGACTTCCGCGTCTCTCTGCAGCGACCTAGCCCCGTGAGCCAAAGAGAGATCTCTCCACAGCCCAGTAGCTGTGGTCCTGCTATCACAGGGAAGGGCGGTGACGTCACCCGCTCTGGTACGCCGGCTCTTACACAGTGCCTGTCGGCCGTAAGCGTTACACTCTCCCCCGCTTAAATCGCCGTCCCCGGCAAAGGGCTATCCCACCCCACTTCTGGCACCAATGTAACGCAACGGGGGCTCAGGCGGGCGCCCTTGCCGCATTAGGTCGGCTCCTGCACCGTCCGGGGTTCGAACCCGGGACTTCCGCGTCTCTCTGCAGCGACCTAGCCCCGTGAGCCAAAGAGAGATCTCTCCACAGCCCACTAGCTGTGGTCCTGCTATCACAGGGAAGGGCGGTGACGTCACCCGCTCTGGTACGCCGGCTCTTACACACACTGCTTGTCGGCCGTAAGCGTTACAGTGGCAAAGACAAAGGAGCTGATGATAGATTTCAGAAGAAAAGGTCCTACTCCTGTCTACATCCGTGGAATTGGCGTAGAGATACTGGACTCATACAAGTACCTGGGAGTGCACATCAACTATAGACTGGAATGGTCTAAAAACACAGTGTAAGAAATCCCGAATGAAGAACTATGCAGATTTTATGCAGATGCAGGAGCAGGTAAATATCGAGACAGGTGTACAGACGATACAATCCAGAGCGTCAGGCGAGATCATGGTTGAAAGCAGGAGGTAGTTCAAAATACAGGAAAATAGACTGTGTAAAGCGCACCGCAAAATAATGCGGTATCGCCGCCCATTTTGAATGGCTGCATCTGTACTGTAAATTGTTTGTGGGGGCCTGTTCATGCAAGGACCAGACCCAGAACAGAGACACAGAGAGTAAAGAGAAACAATAAAGTAAAGGAGGACAGTATATTGATACACCTGGTCACCTTCATATCAACAGTTCCCTAAGTAGCCCCCACTTGTTGATGTATTTATATCTCCTGTGATATATCACTTAGACATTTCCACCACTTAGTCTTGGAGTTCTGGCCGGAAAGAGGATATATACACCTCTATATGTTGGAGTGAAGAGGGAGGGAATGTTTGGGTATTACCTTTTGCCCATACCATGTATCTTTTGTAGAGACTAGAGTATAGGATGTACGGTATAATGAACATATTATTTAGGACTGTCAGCAATGAGCAGGATGCTATAGTTAGGCAATCAAGGGACTATGAAAACTTTTGTTTCTTTCTTGCACTTTTGTTTCTTTGTGTGTCCCTTGTGGACACTCTTTCTTGTGTGCTTTTTATTGAAATAATGTTATATTGTGATTCTGCAAGTTGTCTTGTACATAACCTGTATATGCACTGGTGGTTCTTGGGTTATGACAGGTTGTGTGGTTAGAGCTTGAGAAGATTACTAATACCTTTACAATTGCTAGTGACATAGTTGGTAAATGACCTGCATATGGTCACCTACTATTAATATAGTGGAACAAACATCAACCTTGCTGTCTTATATTGTAAAATATATATATTTATATATTTCATTTAGGTGCACCACACAAACTTGATGTTACTCTGACCAACCAACCTCTGAACACGCCAGAAAATACTTGTTCAAATATGGCTACCCTCATCTGTCAACCTTTTAAATCGTCTGGAAGCATACTTTTTCCAAAACAACAATAATACTAACAATAATAATAAAAACATAGATTTTTAGGGTTCTTGTGGTTACCCTACAGATAACTACTGTAAGAATGCATCAAAACTGAATGCCATGGGATAGATTATCAAAAAACTTTCATTATGAATGATAGGTATCTTTCTGTCAGTAGGAATAATTTAGAGAGCTGGAACAGACATCTGTCTGTTACATCAAGGGGACATGTTAATGGTGCACAATGAAGATAGATGGCTACATTCTATTACCATTGGGCAGACAGATGCCTCAAGAAATGCCTGTCTGCCAGAGCACGTCAATCTTCCACTGATGGAACCTGAGATAACACTGAGCATTACATTACTTCGGAGAAGGCAGCTTAAGTAAAGTACTCTGGGGCTAAATAGCTTTAATTCAGTACTGCAAGGCAAAAAGCCATCCTTTCAAGACAATGCAGCAATGCTGGGTTTTTTGCTAGCTCAAATAACTGATCTAACTTGAATATGTGACTGAGTGAAAGACCAATAAAAAAAGGAAGAGTACCTTTTAACTTTTTTTTGGCACTGACATTGAAAAAGAGTTGAGGAAGAGCTAGATCATGTGATGCATCTTGTGACCCCTCAAGTGGTTAGCACTTGAGGCATCATCTCAGTTTCTAAGAGTTATAAGTATGGAACTCCATTTAGCACCCCAGATTCATGAAGGCAATGAAGGATGGTATAAATGTAATGTGGAAATTACAATTTTACTCACTCAGAATTATCTGAGGCAATTGATGTAGCACAATCCAACCAAAAAATGTTGCTTTGATTTTGCCTCTTCAACTTGTATCTGCATGAATATATTAACATCCTATCCTAGAAGATACATCCTAGAATATATGATTCTTGAGAGGCAGAAGTATACAAATATACTTTCTATCTATCTGGAATGGCAAGGCTTTGACTTCCTATTATTTTTGTTTTTATTTTTATTTGTCTTGAAAAAAAGCTACTTTGTACCAGCAGACAAGTGATATTACAATTTTTAATGTCAATGCATAAATAATAATTCTTTCTTTTTGTATTGCATTATGATTGCATCATATCGCATCATACCGCATGAAAATTGAAATATGATAATAGTACCCGGAATGCACCTTGTAAAACTGCCAGGTGGAGCGAATAAAGCTTAACTTCTCATGTACAGCATTTGAGCTGTTGCTAGAAAACAACAGTTAGCCTGTGACTGTTGTTTACTATGTTGAGATGAGGTTGTGTAACTCTGCTGAAAGTATTCTGTACACTGACGAGTTATAGAGCAGACACGTTGTATATTGCCTCATTCACTCGTTAAAATGTTCCAATTTTGATGTGGTACAGAATATATTATTAATAATATTAATAATGAATGACCTTGGACAGGCTGTAAGCTCAAAGTATTACTGTGGTCCAATTTCTTTGTAAGCATCTGCATCAGTGTGATACGTGAAAACATTTTGCCTGCTCTTTTCAGCTATAGGTGAATCTGTTGTGTGGTGTGTTGGTGTAATGGCTTTGGTATGTGACTTGTGTGCGGCGGGTTGGGGGTTTGAGCCCAGCTCCTGGCATGAGCTTTCCTTTTAAAATATACACATTTCTTTGAAAAACGAAAATAGAAACTATTATGGACACTATATTGACATTTTTATGTTTCTAAATATCACAACATGTTCGAAGCTAAGTGATTTATTAATAACAATGAATAATTTCAAACTCCTTGTATTTTAAAATTGTATTTTGTTTGGGGTGATTTGTCGCTGTTTTCACAAACTCATGTTTTCTACAGTTGTTAAGCAGATTATCAGGTTGCTGGCAAAATAGCACACCATCCACCACTGCAAGTGATATAACTTTAATATAAACAAGATTTAATACCTAAACATATTTTTAAATAATCGATAATAAAAAAATTGAGTTCATAATGCCTGAATTATGTACTATGATTACGTCTGCGAAACACCTGATCATCTACTCTAAAGATTTCAGTGTTTTGTGTATATTCTAATCGCAGCAGGGGCAGAGACAGGTTAAGGCTGAAATTGAATTGGTGATCTGTATTCTTCACTGTTTTCTTCAAAAGCGTTTTCTTGCCTGTTTAGCTGATCTTTTGCTGCCTGTGTATGCTTTCACAGCTCCCTGGGTGAATTAACATACTTGACTGAGAGAGCTTTAGAGAACTTAAAATTTTTATTATTAACAAATTGTAAGGTGGGCATTTACATTGGCATTATTACTTTTTCACTTAAGTGTATGGAGGAGTGTCAGCTGTCAATGAGAGCAACCCCCCCCCCCCCCTTAGGCTGGGCAAACGATTTTTTTAAATTAAGGCAGATGAAAATTAAGGATGTTAAAGTATTAGAGGTTTAAAAAATATAAAAAATGCACATGAGCAGAAAGTTTTAGAAATGGAGGAGGTAAAAGGATTTGTAAATATATTTTGTTAAAGGAAGTCAGTTTTTTGCAACACAAAAAACATTTTTCCAAGAAAGTTTAGCCTTCATCACTAATGAAACCACTTAATAAAGACATAAACTTAGAAATCTAAAGATTATTTTATTCAATGTTGGTAGCAGGATAAACTGTCTGGTTGAGCTAAGTGTATATTTTGTCGCAGAGTTGTGTGTACACATTGGTCCCCCAGAGTTCCAGTCATTGTGTAATTATGCATCAATGAAAAACCAGAGGTTTACAAAAAGATAATTAGCTTACTGATAGTTTTATGTAGAGGCTGTGAAAATTTTCACAAGTAGAGGTCTTTAAAATGTGTTCGGTTTAAAGGCTTTCTATTTTTCCCTTGCAAAGATATGGACATAAGAATATTCGTGTGTGGTCAAAAAATGGCGTAAAAACAACATAGTGAAGGGTATGAAAACATTCAAAATGTGCTTTGTACACACAGCAAGTGTTTTCATAACTCTAGGAGGTTTCGTGAAAATGCTACAGGCGTACCAAAATCATTTTCGAACTTCAAGCTAACTTTACCCCGGTCTTCCACATGGGATCAAACGTGGAAAGATTAGATTGTAATCATTTTTATTTTTTTAAATACATTTTAGAAAAATGCCACCTATACAAAAAAGGTGTATTTAATACTACTCGATAGTTAAATTAATAGAGATAAGCTCTCTATTAAAGCTCAGATCAAAGATAAAACAGCAATATCTCACACACTGGGACTGATCTGTGATCTGTGATGTGGTTGAGTGTGAATTGTGGTGCAGGTTAGCCGGTGTCTGTGTGATTAGGGCCAGCTGGCTGTTCCGAAAAATAAATAGAACCGATTTAACAACTCTTAAGCATACTGTAGTTTTTGTTAACACAACTTTATCAGTGAAAAGACCATGGGCACTTTTCCTCCCCTCTACATCCTCAGAGTAGAATAGGCGGACCTTCCCCCCACGGACAGACAGACAAATGTTTTCACTGCCTATTATTTGACTAGCTATTCAGAGGGAAAGGCGGTGACGTCACCGCGCTGGCAAAAATGGGTGATCTTTCTTCCTCGTGATCAGCTTAGACTGTTTGTGTATGCTGCAAGTTTTTTTCTACTTAATTAAACATTTAAAATACATGAATTTCATAACGACAACACACGTTTCAAACAGAAAAAATCATATTCTGTACTCTTCCTGGTATGTTGAACAGATCAGCAGGTCTTTTTTTCCCTAATTGCGTTTTTCCCCTGTATCTATCATATTGGCTAGCTAATGTCCTCTTTGCTAGCTAATGGTACTTGTGGCTGTGTTTCTGCGTTGTGTAGCAACAAGGGACTATATTCTCAGGCGGAGGAACGTAAACATCTTAAGTTTCATGTTAAATCATTTTTTTAATTAAAATTAATTCTATACAGCACTCGCATATTTGGGGACCGTTTTATAAAAGCAATAAGGCACTCAAGGCCTGTGCTATATTGTGGATATAGTCACAGTTAAAACACCTTTAAAGATACACCTTCCATGATATAGTATGGCCTCTCATGACTTATTGCTTAAATAATTAAATTCTGAAAAGTATGCGTTCATGGAAAATGGTAATCACTTAACTTTGAATGTTTTGTGATATTTAGAAAGACCAACACATTCAGTATAGTGTCAATAATATTTATTGTCAGTAATAATATCAGTAGCATTTTGAAATTATTTGTTGTTATTAATAAATTACTTAGCTTCAAAGATGTTGTGATATTTAGAAATATTAAGAAATTTGCAATTTTAGTTTTTCAAAGGAATGTTTATTTGTTAAAAGAAGACCTCATGGTGATAGCTGGATTGGAACACCCACCCTCAACCTTATAAATCAGTCACTTAAGCCATCATGCTACAAACACAGTGACATATCAAGCACTGAAACAACTGTACACATATCAATAGAAAGTCTTATACTACTGTTTGTGCTACAGTACATGGATATAATTATCATTATTAATTTCTTTAGATACACAATTCCATATTATATTCCCTATTAATCAAATTCTAAAAGTATGCTTTTTTTTACTCCGATAATGAGTGTATTTGCAGAAAAGGTTAAAACTATCACTTTTCTCACAAAGTATATAAACGTACAGTAATATGGTCACAAGGAGCACGTAAAAACATTTCCAAAATAACCACATGTAAGACTTTGATGCTTAAAATGTTTAGGGAGAAATGGAATACTGGTGTGTATGTTTTCTTTAAACTAGAGTATAGTTTACATAATATGTTTATGTTCCTAAATTAATATCATTTATGACCTTCAGATAAGTTATGCTCCTCTTCTTTTTATCCTCATCTACTAACATTTCCCTTTAGTTGTAAAATTCCATATTAATATTCAATATTAAGCAGATTTAAACAAGCACAGTAAAGATATTAAATGAAGCAATCGTTTTACTAAACAACGCACCACAAGTGTCGCCTGTCAGTCATTTTGGCCAGCCAATCACATACTATGGTACAACCCGGTGAAGTGTAGATAATTTTGCGCGGTACAGTGTTGTACCATGCATTTTGAATGGCTGCATCTGTATATAACGCTTTTCAAGACACTTCACTCAAAGTGCTTTACAGGCAATGGGGACATCCCTCCACCACCACCAATGTGCAGCATCTACTTTGATGATGCGACAGCAGCCATAGTGCGCAAGCACGCTGACCACACATCATCTACCAGTGGGGAGGAGAACAGAGTGATGAAGTCTATACATAGATGGGGATTATTAGGAGGCCTTGACTGGTAAATGCCAAAAATTGGCCAGGACACCAGGGTAATACCCCTATTCTTTTCGAGAAATGACCTGGGATTTTGTAATGACCACAGAGCGTCAGGACCTTGGTTTTATGTCTTATCTGAAAGGTAGTGCCTATTATACCTTTGGAACCCACACAGACCACAGAGTGAGCAACCTCTATTAGCTCCACTAACTCCTCTTCCAGCAGCAGCCTTAATTTTCCCAGGAGGTCTCCCATCCAGGTACTGGCAAGGCACACACCTGCTTATCTTTAGTGGGTTACCAGTTATGAGCTGCAGGGTGATAATGCTGAGGTATCTTGAGGTATGAATGACATGTTATTCCTATCCAGTTACTGTGAACAAATAATCTTAAGGGAAGTGTTTTCCAATTAGCATTTACAGTTGGAAAGATGACATCACAGGTACTACCACTCCACCGAGAAGGTGAGCAGCCAGCCACAAGATGTGCTGTTGTGTGGCATTTAAAGAGTTCTCCCTCTCGTGTCACCCATGACAGTACCAGTGTGAAGGACAGCTTTTATCATGCACTCATCTCCTGGTTGAACTTCAGGAAAGGTTTCTAAGGGACCCAGGAGACCTAATTTCAAGCTGCTAAGTATATTTGAATCTAGTCTGCACCAGAACCGCTGTTATTATTAGCCATATGATTCTTTTTTAAATTATTTATTTTTTCTCTCCAGAGGCTGTAAACAAACAAAAATGAAGAAACAGAATTTGTTTAATATTGAAAATATATGAACAATGGGAGGATAATACAATAAGGTAATAGACTTGTTGACAGCACTTTTTGTTTCTTTAAGCCCAATTAAAAAAGAAAACACTAAAACTCATATATTTAATTTGTGAATAATTTGGTGCCATAGGGAAATAAAATACAGTGCTTATGTAAGATTTTAAAATGATAAATTATTACTTAAATTATCTGCCTTACAGAGATACAGGACATTGCACTGTTTTTGATCCCAAACCATTTACTTCTTAGAAGCGGATGTGTGTTCTTTGTTGTTTTGGAAGCTAATGGCAAAACTCCCTATGTCCCACTGAGCCATTTCTTCTAAGAATCCACTTCCCTGAAGAGGATAAATGACATTGGTATCCAATCTTTTGTGGAAAGACAATGTTAAAGAAAATTATTTAAAAATTGACTATTTCAAGCAGATGCAGCTTTATTTTTCTTATTTAAGGGAGAGAGCAGTCCTTCATTGTTTTTCCCTAAGGATGTGTTTCTATAAATAGATGGGAAAGGATGCTGGGAGGGATTTTCCAAAGTGAATGGGATAAAAGGGGAGTTGAGATGAAGGGTTATCTTGGAAAAAAAAATGTTTAAACATACAGTGAAAAAGAAGTTCAGTTGCAGCCTCCAGGAAGCAGCTACAAAAGTCCAAATAAGCAGCACATGGTCATACATTTACCTATATGTTTATTTTTTTAACATTCCTCACTGTGGAGAGGTGAAACAGGGAAAAAAATTAGATATGTAATACAAGAGAGATAAAAAGTTAAAAATAATACACTTCCTCCAGAAAGTAATGTATTTTGCTGAAAGATTGAGAACCATGTACAGTAGATTGTGGCTTTGGTGGTTCTACTTGTTTTAATCCATAATGTGCTGTACAGCCTGTTCTTTTCTCAGCTTGTGTTACAAGGCATTTCTTCAAATAAGCTTTTTGTACATTAGGGTAGAATTCCAATGCCTAATTTAATTTTGCTCATTGCTGATGCTTACTGGAGCAAATATCTACTTCTATTCAACACTCATAAGCAAATGAAAGACATAAATACTTTAAGAATAAAGTCAATCAACCAATCAATTTGTCGCTTTCTTGCACTCATTCTGCACTGTCCTTGGGCTCTTGATAACAATCAGAGATACCTTTATTATTGCCAAAATGTCTGTACCCTGATGTACAATTCAATTGCCTCTTCACCCCTTCACTCTAACTGCAGTTGTCTGCTCTCTGCAGCCTCTCAGCCCTCCCCTGCATATGCCTGTCCTTTAACAAGTCCATCTTACAGCTCTTACTCCTGTCCTGTTATTTTATGACTGCAAATTAATCTAATTACTTAGGGGTAATCCTAAAGTGAGTTCTTAATTAAAGAAGGGTTTATTACCTTATCACTAAAATGTAATTCATAACTTAATTAAGGCCTTGTCTTTTTTTAAATAAATGGTCTACATACTCATTTATATAGGCAGACAGGGCTGTAGAGGTGAGTTTCAGAAGCAATGGTGTTCCAGTACAAGATTTAGAGTGAATTTAGTTTGCACTGATTATATTTGAATTTGAAAAGTTTATTTAGAATGGGCAGGAATGACCAAAAACATTGTCCTGTGTTTGAATCTATGGCCTACTTTTTTTTCAGTTTCTTATCACTTACTTCTGTAAACACAACAGTGTTTCTTTTCTTTTTATTAGACATTTAATTATGGAAATAAATCTACATATTAATCTAATTCATATGTGTGATGTATTTACTTTTGAGTATCTAATGTAGAGGTTGTATTAATGAGACTGATTAACGATATAGTAAAACCGAATGGTATACTGAAGTATATTCCTTTGTTTGTATCTCTTTGTGTTTTCTATTTCTTGTGATATTCTACAATATCTTGATAACCCTCACAGTAAGATCTGCCATCTGTATCCAGGCAGACTGATATATTTTTAGGAACAAGTAAATAGGTTGCATGCTGAAAAGAGAAGAAAAAAAAACATAACATCTGCGGGAATTTTAATGACCACAGAGAGTCAGGACCCCAGTTTTATGTCACATCTGAAGGACAGCGCCTTTTTACAGTATAGTGTCCCCATCACTATACAGGGGGCATTAGGACCCACATAAATCGCAGGGTGAGCACCACCTGCTGGCTTCACTAACACCTCACCTTTTCCGGCAGCAAGCTTAGTTTTTCATACAAGGTCTCCTCACACCTCACACCTGCTTAGTTTTAGTGGGTTGCCAGTTGTGAGTTGCAGGGTGATACTGCTGCTTGCTAAGGTATTTACCTGATAACTTTGACCAGTCCATTGGGTAAAAAAAAAACACACTATGATTGTTCTACAACCTTTGATAGGCATTAAATATACTTCTAAAAAAAAACTTGTGGCAGACTAGGACTACTTATTTGGCTTACACAGAAATGGGAGGTGTAGGAAAACCGGCTCAGGGACGCCAAATATGTAACTGTAGTGGCTCTCTGAGGGCACCAGTTCTGTAGGGTTTGGGCATTTACTGAGACAATTATTAATTGTAGCAGTAAATCACAAAGTTGATTCTTTTGATGGCTTTAGAGTCCAACCATGCGACATAACTCAAACAACGCACACACACAGGTACTAATACACGAGGATACATTTATTAATACATAAAATATGCATATAAACCTAACAGATCTTATCGAGAGGGTTATCAGAATACAAAAGGTATATATTCAGTCAATTACAAAGTGTTACACATATCAAGAGGACATACGTTCAGTATATCATTCATTAAGACCGTTTCGTAAATGAACTTGGTTATAACTTCTACATTAGATACTCAAAACAAGTTCATAACTCTTAGGAATTAAATTGATATCAACTGGTTGGGATAACAATTGAATTCTCGAGCTGTAATGCACTGAAGTTGAATACTCATCCAATCTCTGGGGATTCAGCTCTCCTGCGGGCACAAAGAAACAGTTGCAGGCTGTTGCTGTCCAATCCGCGCTCTCTGGCTCCGTGCCAGGCTGTGCTGTGCGGCTTGCAACGGTGCGCTGCTGATACTCACTGTTGGCTTTAACTAGCAAAGTTTGTGCACAGGAGAAAAGACGACTGTGGGTCCCAGCAAGTCAGGAATAGGACCAGTTCGTTCCTGATGAAGCGCTAGTTCTGAATAGTGATTCAGCTGTCCACAGTTCCGACCTGTTCACGAAGCCTGCTGCTGGTTACTCTCTGGCAACTTCCACTCTAGACTCTTAGAACAAAGGAAAGTTCTGGCACTCGGACACACTGGCCATTCCGTGGTTGTCCGGGCTGAGTCTCAGGATGGTCAGGAGGCGGGCTGCGAGAATGTCCTTCCCTTGGGAGCCTTCTGCTCCTGGGCTGTCCTGCCCTGGAATTCTCCTTTGAATTCCCTTTAGAATAGTCTCAGAATCCTCCACTGAATCTCTTCTGAATCTTACTGAATCTCTGTGTTGCCTGTTTTTACCTGGAGGAACTTCAGCTCGTTGATTGGCGGAAAGTTCCATGGGCATCAGAGTCCCACGTGGGTTACTCGGCCCTACCAGTCCCTGATTGGTTGATCAAGGTGAGATATGAGTCACTTACTCCTGACACTTAGGAATCCAGTCCAGATGTCCAACTGGCACTCCTTAGACAGATTGGCGCCAATGGATGACCATTGATCATGATAGCCAGGCTTAGCTAAGTGCATCCCCCTTTGGGAGCTGTCCTTATCAAAGGAACCTTAAATCAGCCTGCATGAATAGTTTCTCTGTGGCTGCACCACAGATATGAACAGAGAAATGGGGCCTCATTTGGGAAGGCTCAGAACACTTAATTCTTTCTTATTAATAAGCCTCGCCGCTACAGAGGTAATACCTTATTATTATTTGGGTGGTCAATGAAGTAGCTGCTTTGAGAGCAGCTCTCATTTTTTAAAAAGGTTGTCAAGACTAGTTTCAGTTTTTAGTTTAGACCTGTGTTTTTGAGTCTGAAAACCACCATCGAGTGTTAAAGATTTCTGAAATGTGTTTGTTATGTTAATAAAGCATGATTTATAGAACAATGTCCTCCAGCATCCAGACTTTTCCAGTTCCACATGTAGGCCAGCTTGTATTGTAATATGTCATATATTGTTATTGTTCCTGTTTTCTTAATATGATACATTCACAGTCCATTAAACAGAAGACACATTTTCTACACCTAACATATAAAACCGTAATGATTAATATTAAAGATAAATGTGAGAGAAAAAGAAGAATGCATAGAGAGAAAGATATAAAGATAGATAATTGAATTTGGGCTACAATGGAGAAAATTCATTTACTCTGAAATATGATGACTTTATTTATAGCCCATCCTTCAGCTTTTCTACAGTAGCATCAGAGGCACTTCACTAGATTGTGGTAGGTAATGCTTCACTTTATGAAACTGAAGCCTTTACTTAGTGCCACAAATTCAATTAGTTCTGGATTCACTGAACAAAATACAGTCATCCACAACTCAGACATTTCCTTCACAACTTAACAAGAGATTTATATTAAATCTTTAGTTTACATCCCATTTTCATGCAGTGCAACTTTTCACTCATTCATTTTCCCCATTGTGCACTTTCCCTTCATTAACTTTAATTTTCTTCTCACATTAAAACTAAAGCAGCCTTTACACAGACATAATTTCAATACTTTTGCCTTGAAAACGAAATAGTTTCTTGTGCTTTATATTTTACATTTAGTCAAGCCTTAATTTAACCTTAATTATTTTATTTTTTGTTATAGAAAATGATTCTGTACATAATTGACAATTTCCTGTTTAAAGTGGAGAAATTGATGCTTAGGTAACTGCACATTTTACAGAAGAATCAATGTTTATCATGCAACCACAACATCAACCTGGGAAGTGTACCATGATTTTTCTGATGATAGCTGTCTTTGTTTTACATTTAATCAAACAACTAATAAGTGTCTGGTCATGATCAACAGCAAGAATCCTAACTACAACAATCTTAACTGATAGTCATACAGTATATTTATACCTATCATGCCTGATAATATTTTGTCCAAATGATTAACACAAAAACATTATTTAACAGGTGAAAAATATTAACTTAAAATAGTATAATGAGGACTCAAATCTACAAAAGACAAAATTTAATTTTAATTAGCTTTACTGAATATATTATTATTATTATTATTATTATTATTATTATTATTGCAGCTTTAGGTGACTAGAAATTCTAGCTTCAAAGCAGAAGGGATGTTTCCTGAGATGTGGGGGGGTACCCTGAACCCAAAACAATTGTAAAGTTTACCTTGTTACATCTAGGTAATTAAGTCATATGTTGATGATTGTCAGTGAGCAGTACAGAAACACACCATATACAATGACATTAAGATGACAGGGAGGAAAGACAACAAGTAGAAGAAAAGGACAAGAACAGAGAGAAGAGAGGAGTTAGAACTTGAAGCTTGCACCAGGCTAGAGCCCCTACTTCACGATCATCCTAAGTATTTGAACCTTGCAAGAGAGAGCTTGCTACTCTGTGTTTTCAGGGAACTTGGGTTTTCTGGGTAACAGATACCTTGGTTAGAGATGCCTTTCCTGCTTAGGTTGTATTTTGTAGAATAGGGAGATAGACTCCTATTTATTTTGTGGCATCTGGGGTGCAGAGAGAGAGATTTAACAGCAGGTTCTATCAAAGTTATTTAGAAAGCCTGTTTATTTAGTCTCTGTTTTAGCCTCTGTAAGGGAGTTTCTGGTTGATTTGGATGTTAGGCCTCTAATACACCTAGTTTGTACATTCTGTAAATACAGTAACTTGTGTGTTATATGTTTTGTGTGGTGTAGTGTTTGTGTTGTCATCATTTATAAATATTTGTTTAAAAAGTGTGCCTGGACTATAACACTTTTTTACCAAATATGTGCCTGAGAACAAAGAATTAATGTGCCTCTAATTATACCAACTGCCCAGGTTTATTCTGAAGAAATCACCTACAAGTCGGGGGTTACGAATATTTATTTTACTTATTGATTCAACCACTTGGTCAGTTCCTGATTTTCACCATTTTCATAACCTCTCAATTGTAACATGAATTGGGAAGATATTGTGTCTGTGTCTGTGTCTGTAATATCATAATGAATAAAACTGAGAATAGTATCTAATTATGTAGTAAAGCAATGCATTCTACAACAGGGGAAATGTGGAATAACCAGATGGGCAGCACTTTGTTGTGGAAGTCTCAAAATAACCCAATTAGCTATCTGAACAGAATGTATGGAAGATTAATACATTTCAGAGACGTATGGAAATCATGGCAGCTGTATGCAAAAATGATTACAGTAATTCTTCACTTTGAAATTTATGCATTTCAGATTCTATTCTTCATAAAACTCAATGTGAAGAGCAGGGCAGAAAGACATTGGAAATAGCATAATGAGTTGGTGGGAGGCGCAGATTCTTTCCTTATGTAGAGCAGGGATCGTACATACAGTATAAAGAGGCCATTTATATCATCCAATGAAACCTATCCTGTACATCTTTGGGATGTGAAAGGAAACTAGAGTAGTTGGAGGAAACATTAAAGAAAAGCATCCTGAGCCTACTGATTGTGAAGCATCTATGACTTAATGCCAGAACTGCATATGCAGAGGTACATGGGTTGTTATTTTTTAAATTCTGGGGTAATTCTTTCCTCATTCATGTCTCATGGTTATTCTTCTGTAACAGTGCCTATTGCAGTTTCATACCTGACTTTTTATGTCTTACAGACCTACAAGACCTCTGAACACAAATAACTAGATTTCACAAGAGATGTAAACATAAATCCCTATTGACTTACTACTTGGAGCTCACAACACTTGTAAAGCCAAGCTGAAAGTGCTTATATACAGATGCAGCCATTCAAAATTGGTTGGGTATTTCGCGGTATACCCCGGTGGGCGTGTTGCAGTATCACGCAGTATCACGATGTAAATCGCATCATTTGACGTCATGCCAGAAAGTATGCAGCATCACCTTGTAAAACCGCCAGAAGGAGCCAATAAAGCTTAACCTCTCACGTACAGCATTTGAGCTTTTAAATTGAACTGTGTACAGATGCAGCGATTCAAAATGGGTGAGGTATTTCGCGGCATACCCTGGTGGGCGTGTCACAGTATCACGCGGTATCACGTGTGTCACGTGTGTCACGTGACTAACTATCCGGCGTCGCCTTGTAAAACCGCCAGGGGGAGCTTAACCTCTCATGTACAGCATTTGAGCCTTTAATTTTGAACTGTGTATTACAGCATGTTAATCATCAGTCATTAAAATGTTGGTATATATTATGAAAGCAAGATTGCTCAGTTGGACAGAAGTACACAACCTACCTTTATCAGAAATATTTATGCATCAAAGCCTTTACTGAAGATATTACTAATAGTATTGATAATGGATGACTTTGGACAAGCTGTATACTCAAAGTATAATTTCTTTAGCACATTTGTACAAGCACTTGGAATCTGTCCAAGCCATACTTTGTCAGGCATTTTCTTTTACTTCAAGGGGGCATAAAAACTTCCTTGCTTTTAATAGGGCGTTTCATAATTTCTAGCTACGAAAATGATTTAAAATGCGACGCCTATCATTCAACTAGAGCTTAAAATATCACAAGGAAAAATTCTCCCTAAACATTGTAAGCTTCGAAGTCTTTAACTAACGTGGTACCGGAGTCAACAAGCATACTTTTAGAATTTGATTAAAAGGGAATATAATATGGAATCGCGTATCTAAAGAATTTAATAACGGTATGATTATATCCGTGTACTGCGGCAGGACTGTGTAAGGCTGTTTCGCCTACCTGATCATGCGAGCTGTCTTGTAGCCTACTGGTCTAGGTGCGTAACTACCAGCTGGCAGGTTGTGTGTTCAAATCCAGCTAGTGCTGGACTTTTATTTTAACAAACATTTCTTCGAAAAAATAGGTAAGCGATATTATGGACAATCAATTGACTTTTATATTTCAAAATATCGCAACATGATCGATATTTGCGATATTTTGAATCTATCTTCCCTTCTGACAGCGGTTCCTGCTTCTATTGTGTGTGTGTGTGCAACAGTAAATTTTTATAGAGAAATGGAGGCTGGACAGTATGCGTTACAATATAAACATTTATATTGATTTGTTCTGATTTAAATAGCAAACGCGTGTTTAATTATGTGTTTTTTAATCATGATCAGGCTAATGCATTTCTACATTTTCTGTATGAACCAGCTTAGAGGTTCATACAGAAAGACAGCTTGTGTTTAAATTGAGTGTAAGGTAATTTATGCTTCTAAAGTCATGGTCAGTATTGTACTGTGCTGTACTGTGTCACATTATTTTATAGCATTTTTATTGCATTATTAAATCCGGTGGCGCTGTGTTAGTTTCCTGACTCACATTATTTAAACTGCGACACTGATCATTCATCTCATCTCATTCAACTTTATTTTATAAAGCGTTTTAAGCGAATAGGTAATTAGATTGCTCATAAACCTAATCACTTTTTCTACATAAACACAGCGTGATTGCTCTCTGAAATTGCTTTTCCTTTATTTTTAAAGTAGGCTCAGATTTCAACTATAGATCGTATTATTATAAACTTTCTTGGAAAAATGTATTTTATGTAAATCATGTTTGCTATTAATTCATTTAGGGCTAAAATACGTTCATTGTCTTCTAATCGAGTCGAGTTGACATTGGAAGCCTGCCACACCCGGACCGTTAAACCAACGCATTAGCACGTCAAAGCCCATTGAGCCAGTATTGGCTTTAGTATCCCCCCCTTCTCCCCTCAATTCAATTCAATTCAAGGTGTTTTATTTGCATGACAGATGGGTACAAGCAGTGTTGGGTACTGTATGTATATTGTAACGCTTATGGCAGACAGGCACTGTGTAGGAGCCGACGCACCAGAGCAGCGCCTGCAATTTTTATATTTATAACTTAGTTTTTAAAATTAGTCAAGCAATACGAAGCATCTCCTTTTACTTAGTGCCTGAGCATACTGCAACGCGTGTGAAGCCCATAAACGATATTAATTTTGGAACTTAAACATACAGTATATGGCTGGTCTCGGTACTTTAAAGAAAACATACACACCAGTATTCCATTTCTCCCTAAACATTTTAAGCATCGAAGTCTTTAACTAACGCGATACCGGAGTCAACAAGCATACTTTTAGAATTTGATTAAAAGGGAATATAATATGGAATTGCGTATCTCCAGAATTTAAAGACCAGACAATCGCAAACTCGTTTTCAATAAAATTATTTTATTAATTCAGCAGTTTGTGAGAGGGACATCCAGCAGGGAGAGACACACACACTGGTTTTCATTGACAACATTGTTTTTTTTTCAATTCCTCTTGTCTAACAGGAATGTTTTGTTTGTGGACAGACTGTTAGACAAGAGGAAAAGACCGCCTCCTCCTACGAAGCATTTCGTTGATCCGATCACGAATTCTTTTCCAGTCGTACGCAGCAAGGGTTGTGAATCTCCGATTCACCATCGTACTAATGGTTTCCCGGAGATTGGGTTAAAAAAAAACAAAAAACATACTAACAACTGTGCCATCCTACTCCTTAGTTAATACATTTTATTATTCATGAACAGTTAACATTGTTAGCAAAATATTTTGAATTATATTTAACCCTATTTTTTCTTTAGTTTTGTATTTAACTTATTATATGATAGTCAGACTTAATGTATATTTGAACAATGAAAATATATTTTTACAAGATTTTACATTAAGCACTTAAAATTAATATGGTTAATAATAGTAAACTGTAACATGCTGTAACAAGATCGGTTACAAGAAGAAAATGCTTTCAGAGAAAATGTTTCAACCAAACCTGTTCCCACACACCCCGCCCCCACTACCATTAGAATATACACAAACATTTTAGCGTTTCATTCTGAGCAGAAGACCCTCACACCTGAAGAGTGCTGGCTGTGACGAATTAAACCGGTTTTACAGGTTTCAATCACAGACCATGTGACATGGGACTCAGTAAACTACAGTAACACCGTATTTGATAACGCTTTAAAAACGCTATAAAATAATGTGACTAGGCACAGAACAAGTTTACAACACAGTACAAAGATAAATGCTGACCATGACTTTAGAAGCATAAATTGCCTTACACTCAATTTAAACACAAGCTGTCTTTAGCCCTCTAAGCTGGTTCATACAGAAATGTAGAGATCTAGGCTCAGAACACACAGCTTTATTAGCGAATACATATGCAGGACAACTAGAGAAGACGTTTTACAGAGGATGGATTTTTAGGAACATCCCATCAGACATCCCATCATATTCACAACGTGAAATCTAGAAAATAATATTACGTAACCAAAATCCGCAATATGGAAACAGAGCCTGTGTAATTGTTGATAGATGATGTACTCGTAACATTTTTTCAAGACGAACTACAACATTTAAAAAATGACTTGTATGTACTTGATATCTCTAATCAATCCACGGGTCCCAGCACAAAACGAAAGTAAAACGCATACCGTTTCTCGCTTCTTATTGCTCAAAAGTAATTTGACCGTATGAAATGCATAATATAAACCTAGAAACATATACGTGAGCAGTACTTAAGCACTGTAGTATCGGTGTTAAGACATACCTCTCAAATACTGTAAATCAAGTTAAAAATATCTCAAGACCGATTCTGGTCGTAATGAAACCATGCAAGGGAGTTTTTATGTCCGTTGCAGTTCTTTTGCAACATGAATATAATTATATCGTTATTAATTTCTTGAGATACGCGATTCCATATTATATTCCCTTTTAATCAAATTCTAAAAGTATGCTTGTTGACTCCGGTATCACGTTAGTTAAAGACTTCGAAGCTTACAATGTTTAGGGAGAAATGGAATACCGGTGTGTATTTTTTTCTTTAAAGTACCGAGACCAGCCATATACTGTATGTTTATGTTAAGATTTCCCTTCAGTGGTAAAATTAGATATGAATATTCAATACTTAAACGGGCACAGTTAAGACATTAAATATACATATACATATTGTATACAGTACAGTTTTCATACGGTAATATGTTTATGTTACGCGATTAAAAAATAAATAAATAAAACTGGAAGGTCCAGCACCACCATTATGTTTATATGGTTGTTTTTGTTGGTTGGTTGTTATTATGGTTATTAATAATACGATCTATAGTTGAAATCTGAGCCTAAATAAAAAGAAAAAGCAAGTGATTAGGTTTATGAGCAATCTAATTACTTATTCGTTTAAAACGCTATATAAAATAAAGTTTATTATTAATTTGCTGGACAGAGCAGTGAACATTATTATGCATAAGACAAAGATAACGATCCAGATCAGTTTAGAAATCTGTGTACGCTGTAAGGTTTTTACTTCTTAAACTTTTAAAATACACGTTTTGAATAGAAAGAAATCCTCTTCCTGGTAGTGTGTATAGCACGCCAGCACGTCTTTTTTCTTCAATCAGAGGGGTGTCAGATAGTGTCAGCCAATCACCATTCTGCGTTGGGTAGCAACGGGTGACTGTTCTCAGGCGGAAGATGTAAACAGCTTAATGTTCGTGTTAAATATTTTTTTTTTAATTCAATTAAACGGGCACAGTTAAGACATCAAATATACATATACATACTGTATACAGTACAGTTTGCATACGCTAATATGTTTATGTTACGCGATTAAAAAATAAATAAATAAAAATGAAAAGTCCAACACCAGCTGGATTCTAACACACAACCTGCCAGCTGGTAGTCACGCACCTAGACCAGTAGGCTACAAGACAGCTCGCATGATCAGGTAGGCGAAACAGCCTTACACAGTCCTGCCGCAGTACACGGATATAATCATACCGTTATTAAATTCTTTAGATACGCGATTCCATATTATATTCCCTTTTAATCAAATTCTAAAAGTATGCTTGTTGACTCCGGTATCACGTTAGTTAAAGACTTCGAAGCTTACAATGTTTAGGGAGAAATGGAATACTGGTGTGTATTTTTTTCTTTAAAGTACCAAGACCAGCCATATACTGTATGTTTACGTTCCAAAATGAATATCGTTTATGGCCTTCACACGCGTTACAGTATGCTCCTATTCTTTTTATACTCAGCTACTAAGATTTCCCTTCAGTGGTAAAATTCAATATCTACAACGGGCACAGTAAAGGCGTTTACAGTAAGTCTTTCTACGACAGACCAACGGACCACGAGTGCCCCTGTCGGTCAACCAATCACGCACCGCGGTATCGCGTGTCATCTTACCTGCGGTATCTGTACTGCGGTGTCTGTACCGCGCACATGAATGGCTGCATCTGTATTACAGCATGTTAATCATCAGTCATTAAAATGTTGGTATATTTTATGAAAGCAAGATTGCTCAGTTGGACAAAAGTACACAACCTACCTTTATCAGAAATATTTATGCATCAAAGCCTTTACCGAAGATATTACTAATTTTATTAATAGTGAATGACTTTGGACAAGCTGTAAACTCAAAGTATAATTTCTTTAGCACATTTGTACAAGCACTTGGAATCTGTCCAAGCCCTACTTTGTCAGGCATTTTCTTTTACTGCAACGGACATAAAAACTCCCTTGCTTTTAAAAGAGCGTTTCATAATTTCTAACTACAAAAATTATTTAAACTGCGACACTTATCATTCAACTAGAGCTCAAAATATCACAAGGATCCTCAAGAGCACAGCAAAGACTGTATTAAAAGATACTTGTATGAGATACATGAGAATCCAGGCTTTTTTATCAATGATTTCTTTTCCTTATACCAGATATTATAGAACCACTTCAGAAGGGTGTCAGCCAGTCAGATTCCAGGAATCGGTACTTTAAAGAAAAAAATACACACCGGTATTCCATTTCTCCCTAAACATTTTAAGCATCGAAGTATTTAATTAACATGTGAAATAGCGTGTAAAAAAGTGGTAGTTTTAAGCTTTTCTGCTAATATAATATGGAATCGCATATCTAAAGAAATTAATAACGATATGATTATATTCGTGTACTGCAACAGGGCTGTGTAGGGCTGTTTCACCTTTCTCTTCATGCAACTTCCCTAGTAGCCCACAGGTCTACGTGACTGATTACTAACCTAAAGGTTGTGTGTTCAAATCCAGCTGGTGCTGTGACTAACTTTGAACAAACATTTCTTCAAAAAAGTAGAATAGCAATATTATGGACAATCAATTGACTTTTATATTTCTAAATATCACAACATGATCGAATCTAAGTCATTTTTGATAACAATGAATAGTCACCTTCTTCCCTTCTGACAACTTTCCCTGCTTCTGCTTCCTGCTTCTATTGTGTGTGTGTGTGTGGGGGGGATCCCTTCAGATCTCCCTTCAGATTTAAAAGGTAACTAATCATATCTTTGGTGTCGCATCTTTCCAGTGCAGCTGATCTTTTGCTGCCTGGGTCAACTATCACAAACCTTTAGAGAACCTAACATTTCTATTATCAACAAATTGTAAATTTGTAATAGTGTACATTTTTATAGAGAAATTGAGGTTGTACAGTATGCGTTACAATATAAACATTTATATTGATTTAAATCGCATTTTGATTTGAATCGCAAACTCGTGTTTAATTATATGTGTTTTTTTTTAATCATAATCAGACAAATGCAACATAAATTGATACAGTATCTTTGTCTTCTAAGTATCTTAATAAACTTTCAGCATAGCTTTCTCCCCATTTAGATTTATTTTTCTTGGGATTTTGGGATCAAACGTGGAAGGATTAGATTGTAATCGTTTTTATTTTTCAAATACGTTTTAGAAAAGTGTAATCTATACTAAAAAGCTGTACACCACCTGCAATACAGATACATATTGTAATACTTTCGGGTTTGGATAGGACGGACTCAGACTCAGACTTGCGGAGTTAAAGCAAGTTCAAGCCTTTATTTGTCTTCTCCATTAACACCTGCTAGCCCGGCTCTCCCGCGCCCCAGCCTGCCAACAGTGCGAGCCAACACACCTCCCGTGCGCCCGAGAGAGAGAGAAAAGAGAGAGAGAGTAAGACCCACGGGTGCAGAAGCAGTGAACTATTTACAAGGAAAACGGATACCTCCCCAGACTGTACGCCCGCTTCACTGTGGGACAGCAGCACTGGTCGGCGGCCTTCCTAATCCCCGCCCTGACCACTTTCACTCCTGTCCTGCTCTTCCCTGCGCACCCCAGCCGGGCGCTATTCGGCCTCTGCCCGGGGCGAATGTATATTTAGATATTTACACCCGGCGCGGCACAGAGAGAGTGTCTGCATTTATAACTTAGTTTTTAAAATTAATCAAGCAATATGAAGCATCTCCTTTTACTTTTAAGTCCCTTAATTTTTATTGAGCACAGTTTTCTCACCCCTTAGATTACTTTTTGATACCATCCTTACACAAAGCAGAAACTTCTTGTATTTTCCGATGACATACAGTACAAGTGGAAAGATTACAGATTTTAATCGTCTTTAATTTTGTTACATTATACGTTTTAGGAACGTTTCATCTATACAAACACCACAAAACTATTCTCAATTGTATTTTTGAATGTTATGTTACACCTACAGTAGTTCACTGTTTTAAATACATAGAATTAAGAAAGTTAGGTTGCGATTATAGCGCATATTACAAGGTATTATTGCCATTTTGAATCTTAAATTCAATTATAAATATTTCTTCGTAGCCTTTCTTCATGAAAACACCTTACGGGCGAAACGATCTTTGAAATCTACCACCAGGACAGTAAAAAAGAAAGTGGTAAGACGGATAAAAAGAAAAGTTTATTTTGACATCTGTTCCGCGACTGATGAATACTACTGTGTGACTTTATTTCTTACATGAATTATGTTATTTTGCCACAGGCCGTGGTTCTCTGCTCTTGCCTGGAGGAATGCCTGGAGGAAGCTCTGTCCCCCACAGAGCACACACTGCCTCAGGACACTCCATCCCGGCCTCTCCGCTCACCACCGCGCAGGAATTGGTTGATGCTGTCCCCCCCGTCTATCTCCCCTCAGGAAGCACCGTTTACAGAGCGGAATTCACAGACGCCAGTGGGACGAATAATTCTCCCAGATATCCAACTGTTACCCATCACTCAAGAGAAGGAGGGGGGGTTGTATTTGCAGTGCATCGGCATAGACGGGAAAGCAAGAGCCGACTGCTACGCTGCCCTCGTGTTTTGAAATCTTGTGACTTTTGAAATTTACTGGGGGTGGACCACGTCTGTAAATTTTGATGGGTACAGAGGCAAAAGTGCCTTGCCTTGCAATCTCCGGGAAACCATTAGTAGCATGGTGAATCGGAGATTCTCAACCCTTATTTCGTGCGACTGGAAAATAATTTGTGATCGGATCAACAAAATGCTTCGTAGAAGGCGGCGCTCTTTTCCTCTAGTCTAACAGTCTGTCCACAAACAAAACATTCCTGTTAGACAAGAGGAATGTAAAAAAACAATTACTTTTTGTCAGTGAAAACCGGTGTATGTGTTTCTCTCTGCTGGATGTCCCTCTCACTCTCTGCTGAATGAATAAAAGCATTTAATTAAAAACACTTTTGCGTTTGTCTGGTATTTACTTTGGTACTTTTTACTGTTTTTTCCATCTACTGTATTGCTTTGAGATGCCACTTTTAAAGGTGATACGTAAAATTATGTTTTTTATTATTGTTATAGAGAAACATGATCAGATTTTCCCCGGTTCAGAAAAAAAGATCTTAAGTATACTAGTTTGTCACTCTTCTCATTCCCTCTTTGCTAAATGGCTTTTGAATAGAGTTACATGAAGAGAGAGGTGAAACAGCCCTACACAGTCCTGTCGCAGTACACAAATATAATTATATCGTATTAATTTCTTTAGATATGCGATTCTTTTAATACAGTCTTTGCTGTGCTCTTGAGGATCCTTGTGATATTTGAGCTCTGGTTGAATGATAAGTGTTGCAATTTAAATAATTTTCGTAGTAAGAAATTATGAAATGCTCTGTAAAAAGCAAGGGAGTTTTTATGCCCGTTGCAGTAAGAGAAAATGCCTGACAGAGTAGGGCTTGGACAGATTCCAAGTGCATTTTTGCAATTTACGTTGCATTGTGCATTGTGCTGCTGTAATACAGTTTAAAATAAAAGTCTAAACAGTATCAGCTTTATTTATAGGTTGCAATTTAAAAAAAGTCATAAACCGCACTCAAAATGCAATTAAGAGCTTTCTGGCAAGAGGAGACACCCAAATTAATAATGTAACATGCCACTGTTTGTGCATGAACAAGGATATACTGCTATTTCCTTAGATACGCGATAACAATAAAATAAAAAAAATTGAATCCCTGTCCGAACCGGGCATGCATAAGAATAAAGTAATAGGTTTATTCCATGCTGAAAAAAAGAAGAAAGGAAACACATTCCATAAGAATCAGTGCCTTTATATAGCGCCTTTAAAGGTGGCTTCTCAAAACGCTTTACAAGATAAAAACAACAATAACAGCAACAACAACAATATTGTATTTCATTGCACTTTGAAAACCAAGTAATAACTTAACTATATATGCAAACTTTTTATGATATGTCGCTGTTCTGAATGTCTGTGGAGTGTATCTTATTTGCTTGTCTGTCCTGGCTGTGCTCTCTTGTTCGCCCTCCCCCTCTCTCCCTCAATTAATTTCAATTCAAGGTGCTTTATTAGCATGACAGATGGGTACAATCAGTGATGGGTATTTACTTTGCTTGAGAGCAGTATTACAGTTTACATACTGTAATACTGTATGTTTATAATCCAAAATTAATATAGTTTATGGCCTTCACACGCGTTATGCTCCTATTCTTTTTATGCTCAGCTACTAAGATTTCCCTTCAGTGGTAAAATTCCATATAAATATTCAATACTAAAACGGTCATGTTCACATAATTAAAGTAGACAGTAGATAAATACCCACAAAGAATAATTCTAAGACCACTTGCGATCAGGCTATTAAAACCTTAAAGTTTGTGTTGCAGTTGAGTATTCAGAGTCCGATAATAGCTGCTATCACTCCTTGTAAATGCTGGTGGTACCATACTAATCGACTGATTAACCAGGTAAAAAGAAAAAGGTATGTTGCTGCTTTCTTAGGTTGGGCAGTTAGTCAAGGAACTAGCCCCTGGCAGACACCACTGCAACAATTAAGCTACAAGAGCAGTCAAACACTTGAGAATGTCTTTCCTTTCATACAAATGAGCCATATATACTAATGGAAAAAAGAAATGCAACACGTCCTTCTCCACACTCTGACCATCCCATCTGCCTGGAACAGGCTGAAGAGTGATTTATCCGTGAAGAAGATCTGATGCCACTGTTGACGAGTCCATTGCAGCCTCTGTCTGGCCCAAGCCAGTCAGGTGTGACGTCTAGGAGGTGTGAGCAGGGCCTCTAACAGGTTGCCTTGCTTTAAGGCCAGCAGCATGGAGCCTCACTGTCCTGTCATTGATGCGGGCATTGTATCTGCCAGCAGTTTCAGCAGCAGTACAAGTGGCAGATCTTAAACAATCTCTCAGATGGACCAATCTGATGTCAGTCCTGACACATCCACACACTCGCCGCCGCATTCCAACGTGCACTGTTCACCAAAATTAATGAATTATCCAACCACTTTTCCCCTTTCTCCCTACCTAAACTTTTCTGCCACACCTTTCCATGATCAATACTGAGTTTCACTCACCAGAGCTACTCTTTTTGCTTGTTTGTCTATCAACATTTTTGATTATCTCCCTTACCACCGACCTTGGACCTGCTTCACGATTTGTATTTGGAAATCTCTCCCGACTCTTGGTTTGGTTGATTTAGCATCCCCATCGACTACGCACCTGCCTCTCAGATCGGATTTAGTTTTCGGACAAGCTTTCTGGATTTCAGATCTCTACCCTCCTCCTTGATCATGATATTGCCTTACGATTTGGATTTTGGTAAGGGAACTCACACTCTCTCTCTTTACCTTACACTCCAGCCCTGTACTGGGTCTGAATCTGTCCAACTGGTTTCTACATTTATTTTGAACAAACTCCAGTATGTCCAAAATGTGGCAGCCAGAATCTTGACTAACTGATCACATTACTCCTATCCTGGAGTCCTTGCACTGGCTTCCTGTCAAGTTTCGTGTCGACTTCAAAATCCTCATGCTCACCAAGAAGGCTCTGCATGGCTTAGCACCTCAGTACTGCCTGAGCTATTATTACCGTACTCCCCACCATGCAACCTTCACTCTTCTAATTCTGGTCTCCTATCTGTCCCCCAAGCCTGTCTACATTCTATGGGTGACAGGGCTTTCTCCTGTTAAGTCCCAAAGCTCTGGAACGCTATCCCCAAGGATATCAGAGAGTCACCTTCTCTAAACTCCTTTAAATCCAGACTCAAAACCTTGTTCTTTAGAAGACCCTTTACTTAACTGGTTATGTTCTTTACCCCTCTGTTCCCACTGTATTTAGTACCACCATATATCCTCTGATTGTATATTATGCATATCTTGTGTATTTTTTTAATGTTGTTGTCGCTTTGAGAAGCCACCTTTAAAGGCGCTATATAAAATGCATTATTATTATTATTATTATTATTATTATTATTATTATTATTATTATTATTATTATTATTATTATTACAGGGGAGGAAGTGCCAATTGGAGGAGTCCAGTGAGGTGTCATAGGAGTAGCTGTAAAAAACTAAAAGCAAAAAACTGTTTGGCTGACAAACTTATCCAAACCTATTGGTACTCTGCCATTAGTACATCACCACTGGGCTAATATAGATCACAGTCAGTCACAAGGCTGAGGCTGTTATGCTGCAGCTATACTTTGTTACCAGCCACTTGTGTGCATGGTTAGAATCCATGTGCAAGAGACCACCGAGTTATGGAGTTGCCTGAAGTGACCTGGTTGTGGATTGAGCAATCCAGAACAGCAGAAGGGACATGATGAGGGAACTGGTAGTTAAGTGAATAACTTGAATACTAGTCGATGGTGTATAGATAACACTAGCCATACAGTGTAGAAAAAAGGAAGCACTGGGTGTTCAATCATTGAAACAAATGATGAGATCCGCGGGTGGTCAGGTCCGTGAAAGGCCCCTGAGAAAAGGGAGGAGAAAGAAAACGCACCACCTCCTCCTCCACATTCTGACCCTTCCGTCTGCCTGGTCCAGAATTGTGCATAGTTCCAAGGTGCAATGCAAGGTGGAGAGGTCAAGCAAAAAGACCGGGCAGGACTCTCATGCTGGTGTGGTTTACAGGAAAGCACACTAATGCCAGACTGTATGGAAGGCGTGCACTTTTAGGGGTCTCCTCCCAAAACCAAGCCAGCATGCTCCATCAGGACATCAGAAGGCACACCAGGGACCAAGCTGGGAGTGTCAACTACTGAGACCAGGTCCAAAACAGGGTCCAGGTCTCTATTCCTCTCACAGCTGCATGAGGTTGCTTTGGACAGTTTGCTCACAGGCAGAGCTCTCAGAGAGAACCCACGGAACAAATCCTGGGAATAAGGAGGGCTCCACTGGGAAGCTGTAAGGTCGAGATGAGCCCTGAGATCTTGGATGAGTGAAGCTGCTCATGGACGGCAAGAGTGAGACAACCAGAGAGAAGTACAAGGTTCCAGGAGGGAAGACCGCCCTGAAGAGAGGACACTGAAGAAACATCCTTGGGATCAGGTCAGAGGGTGAGGAGGAATGGTAATTTAAGCAAAGTAGCTAATCTGAAATATCTAGAAAAATAGATGACTTGAACAATTGTAGATTAGTGATAAAAGACAGGCCAAAAGGAGAGTTGGTCACTGTAAAGTGTGATAATTACGGGTAGCTGTGCTGCACAGATGATGCAGTACATGAATATGTAAATACAGTATATATATAGTAGTAGATTGAGGAGCGTTGGCTAGGCAGTTACAGAGTTAGTGTAGTAAGAGTTATAGAGCACTGTGTTAATAAAGTGTTTTTCATAATTAAGAAGCTGTGTGATTAATGACTGCCGATAAGTATACTAATAGAGAACATAACAGTCACCATTGAAAAGACATGTAAATAATAATAATAATAATAATAATAATAACAACAACAACAATTTAATTGTTGTTGTTTGTTGTTATTATAGTGATATACTTTTATATACCACCTTTAAAAGTAGCACCTCAAAGCACTTAACAGTGTCATCCACATACAGGGGTTACTGCATTGGCCTATGTAGATGACGGGAGGTGCCAAGTACAGTAGCATGACCTCAGTCTCAGTATAAGTGAAGGAAATTTTGAGTCATCTGGTATTTACATCAGAGGTGTAATTAGAGCAGCTACTTGTCAGATTTAGTATGAACATATTAACCACATCACATTGTGAAAGATGTGAATGAATATATGCAAAGATAAAGAGATACCTGCACAGCATTGTGGACAAAAACTGACTGATTTGGACTGATTACAGATCCATCAAATGTCCAACTGAAGTTGACGTGGTTGTGGAATTAATATGTAGAGTCAATCTAGAAATCTATAGTTTTGTCAGTTCATGTGTAAAGAATCGCATCCATTTTAAGACATCATCTTAGCATTGTGATAAGTTTAATAAAAGTTCATACAGAATGTCTGCATGTAAGTGTCCTTGTAACTGAAAAGCAACTCAGTTACAAAAGTCAGATCTAGAAACTGTACCAAAAATAGTTAGATGTTGCCTCCTTCTTATTCATATTTTCTTTTTAAATTGTGTGCTATGACCTGTTTCAGAAAATAATCTGTGTCTCTTTAGAACTTCATCTACAAGTTTTAGTCAACCGTGACAGTACTTAAAGAGATGTACAGTGTGAAATACCTTTTCAGCTACCTTCCACATTTTAAAAGGCATCATGTACTATACAACATATCCAGAGATGTTCCTCTGGGCACATTTTGTTATGTGCTGTCTGTTGAAAAGAATGCACGAATCCCACTAGTATCATTTTTAGATTTTGAATAAATCATTTCTAGAATAAGGTTTGGTGGCTTTACTGCACAATAAGAAAATTTGGCCTTGAGTTAGTTCCACATAAAAAACAGGAAATTTGGGCTTGTGCTTTGCCTCTATGTATAAGAACCTTTGTGGAAGCATGATCTATTAAAATATTCATTGATGTTGTCAGTGGTGACTTATAGTATGTTTACAGAATAAAGCTCTAAGTAGCTGCTAATTTTAAATTGTACTGTTGGTTTTGAGTGAGATATACTTCTATTCAGCTGGGCTAAGCTCGTGTAAGAATCTCCCAATCTGGCAAAAATAATAAGAGCTCAGGTTTAGGAAATGACCCTATACTTTCTGAAAACCTAGGACAGTTTACTATGTACAGAAATTAACCTTTTGCCTTTAACAAAGCTAATGTTAAATGGAACTACATAATAGTGTGAAAATCGTATGTTATTTTGTTGTAACGTGTTATATGATTCATATTAGTTCTCACTCTTGATTTTTTGTGGGGTTTGTATTGTGAACTGTGTATACTCTATATATTATACTTGATTGATATGTGTAAATAATCAAGTACTTTAACAAAAATGGCTAATGTATTAATTAATACCTGACATAAAATTAGGTGCCCATCTGGAAAACGTTTTAATTTTTTTATTGTTTTAGTGCAAAACATTACAAAGTAATAAGATATTGCAGAAAATGGAAAAAAGACACAAAATGATCAACAAGTTGAAATAAATAATCTCAGCAGATATGGAAGACTAAACTACACAGCACAGTTTACACAAGACATATACAGATGCAGCCATTAACAGTGCGCGGAACAGACACGTACCAGAGGTAATTGGCTACGGCGTCGCGCATCGTGACGCAAGATGACGCGGGGTACAACGGTACGTGATCCGTTGACCGACAGGGGCTCTCGTGGTCCATTGGTCTGTCGTAGAAAGATTTACTGTAAACGTCTTTGCTGTGCCCTTTGTAGTATTGAATATTCATATGGAATTTTACCACTGAAGGGAAATCTTAGTGCCTGAGCATAAAAAGAATAGGAGCATACTGCAACGCGTGTGAAGGCAATAAACGATATTAATTTTGGAACATAAAAATACAGTATATGGCTGGTCTCGGTACTTTATAGAAAACATACACGAAACATGGTTTCATTATGACCAGAATCAGTCTTGAGATATTTTTAACTTGATTTACAGTATTTGAGAGGTATGTCTTGACACCGATACAACGTAAATAGTGCTCACATATATGTTTCTAGGTTTATATTATGCATTTCATATGGTCAAATTACTTTTAAGCAACTGATAAGAAGCGCGAAACAGTATGCCAAGGGCGTTTTAGTTTTGTTTTGTGCAGGGACTGCTTTAACTATATCGCTGTGGATTGATTAGAGATATCAAGTACATACAAGTCATTTTTTAAATGTTGTAGTTCGTCTTGTAAAAATGTTATGAGTACATCATCTGTCAACAATGACACAGGTTCTGTTTCCATATTGTGGATTTTGGTTACGTAATATTATTTTCTAATTTCACGTTGTGAATATATGATTTGGGCAAACAGAGCCGCAAAGAAGTACATTATGGGTTGTTGTTTTTTTTTGCAGTTTTATCTAGAACAAGCGATGCTTAAACCTTTGTCTGATTCTTGTGAAACTATCCACACGACAGTTACCTAGGAGTTGACTTCAGTGATGTCACTGATGGGATGTTTCTAAAAATCCATCCACTGTAAAACGTCTTCTCCAGTTGTCCTGCATATGTATTCGCTAATGAAGCTGTGTGTTCTGAGCCTGGTTCTCTACATTTCTGTATGAACAGGCTTAGAGGGCTAAAGACAGCTTGTGTTTAAATTGAGTGTAAGGTAATTTATGCTTCTAAAGTCATGGTCAGCATTTATTATTGTACTGTGCTGTAAACTTGTTCTGCGCCTAATTACATTATTTATAGCTTTATCAAATCTGTACATTGTCTGTCGATAATGTTTCTGTAGTGCTTTTTCAGCACTCAGCATGTGACCGCGCCGGTGCTGCTGTGGGTTAGGTTCCTGACTCCCGTGTCACACGGTCTGTGATTGAATCCCATGGAACTATGACTTTATTTTTTAACAAACATTTCTTTGAAAAAATGAATCGTTTCCCTTGGTCAGAGATTTAATAAAACCTCACTCGCACCAAACAAATTTATATTTCTAAATATCACAACATGATTGAATTTAAGTCTTTTTAATAACAATGAATAGTCACCTATGCGCTACAAAATAAACATTTATATTGATTTGAATCGTGTTTTGATTTAAATCGTAAACGTATGTTTAAATATATGTTTAAGGGCGATATACTGTATAAAAGCACTGATTCTTATAGAATGTGTTCCGCCGGGGATTCAAAAAATGTATTTTTTTTAATCGCGTATCTAAGGAAAATTGCAGTATAACTTTGTTCATGCACATCATTATACAGTATCTCATTTTGTATTTCTATAAAAAAAAATCGTTTGCCCAGCCACTATTGTTGTTATTGTTTTTATCCTGTAAAGCGCTTTGAGGAGCACAGCTTCCTCACCACTTAGATTACTTTTTGACACCATCCTTACACAAAGCAGAAACTGATTGTATTTCCCGATGACATACAAGTGCAAAGATTACAGATTATAATCATCTTTTTTTCTGAACCAGGGAAATTCTGATCATGTTTCTCTATAACAATAATAAAAAACTTTATTTTACATATCACCTTTAAAAGTGGCATCTTAAAGCAATACAGTAGATGTAAACCACAGATTACAAAGTAAATACACAGACAAACGCAAACGCGTTTTTAATAAAATGCTTTTATTCATTCAGCAGAGAGAGAGCGTAAAACCTGGGCATAACAGCTGTTCCTTTTTCTGATCTCTGGATAAACATCTCACCTGTCCTGTTCTTTGTTTTCCTAATTTGCTGATTATGCCTTCTGCGATCCACTCCTGCCCTCACACCTAAAGAAGACTATTTTAAATTTCTTTGCACGGTCCATTGTGCAATTAACCCTTGTATGTGCTGTCCTTAAGGTGATATCACATAAAGGTGATGTAAATGTAGATGTAAAATAATGTTTTTTATTATTGTTATAGAGAAACATGATCAAATTTTCCCCGGTTCAGAAAAAAAGATCTAAAGTATACTAGTTTGTCATTATGTAACTTTATGTCATCGGAAAGTTTCTGATTTGTGTAAGGATGGTATCAAAAAGTAATCTTAAGTGGTGAGAAAGCTGTGCTCAATGTATTTAAGGGACTTAAAAGTAAAAGGAGATGCTTCATATTGCTTGACTAATTTTAAATGCAGACGCTCCCTCGGTGCCGCGCCGGGTATAAATATCAAAATATACATTCGTCCCGGGCAGAGGCTGAAGAGCGCCCGGCTGGGGTGTGCGGGGAAGAGCAGGACAGGAGTGAAAGGCGGGGTTTAGGAAGGCGTACAGTCTGGGCAGGTATAGATTACACTTTTCTAAAACATATTTGAAAAATAAAAACGATTACAATCTAATCCTTCCACGTTTGATCCCAAAATCCCAAGAAAAATACATCTAAACGGGTAGAAAGCTATGCTGAAAGTTTTTCAAGATACTTAGAAGACAAAGATACTGTATCAATTTATGTTGCATTAGTCTGATTATGATTAAAAAAACACATATAATTTAACACGCATTTGCGATTTAAATCAAAACGCGATTTAAATCAATATAAATGTTTATATTGTAACGCACACTTTCCAGCCTCCATTTCTCTATAAAAATTTACTTTATTACAGATACACACAATAGAAGCAGAAGCAGGGACCGTTGTCAGAAGGGAAAAAGGTGACTATTCATTATCAAAAATGACTTAGAATTGATCATGTTGTGATATTTAAAAATATAAAAGTTAATTGATTGTCCATAATATTGCTATTCTATTTTTTTCGAAGAAATGTTTGTTAAAAGAAAAGTCCAGCACCAGCTGGATTAGAACACACAACCCGTGAGTTGGTAATTGGGCACGTAGACCAGTGGGCTACAAGGGAAGTCACATGAAGAAAGAGGCGAAACAGCCCTACACAGCCCTGTCGCAGTACTCGAATATAATCATATCGTTATTAAATTCTTTAGATACGCGATTCCATATTATATTAGCAGAAAAGCTTAAAACTACCACTTTTTTCACACGCTATTTCACATGTTAGTTAAATACTTCGATGCTTAAAATGTTTAGGGAGAAATGGAATACCGGCATTGATAAAAAAGCGTGGATTGTCATGTATCTCATACAAGTATCTTTTAATACAGTCTTTGCTGTACTCTTGAGGATCCTTGTGATATTTTGAGCTCTAGTTGAACGATGTGTCGCATTTTAAATCATTTTCGTAGTTAGAAATTATGAAACTCCCTTTTAAAAGCAAGTGAGTTTTTTATGCCCGTTGAAGTAAAACAAAATGCCTGACAAAGTAGGGCTTGGACAGATTCCAAGTGCTTGTACAAATGTGCTAAAGAAATTATACTTTGAGTATACAGCTTGTCCAAAGTCATTCATTATTAATACTATTAGTAATATCTTCGGTAAAGGCTTTGATGCAGAAATATTTCTGATAAAGGTAGGTTGTGTACTTTTGTCCAACTGAGCAATCTTGCTTTCATAAAATATACCAACATTTTAATGACTGATGATTAACATGCTGTAATACACAGTTCAAATTTAAAAGCTCAAATGCTGTACATGAGAGGTTAAGCTCCCCCTGGCGGTTTTACAAGGTGATGCCGGATACTTTCCGGCATGACGTCAAATGACGCGATTAACCGCGTGATACTGCGTGATACCGCGACACGCCCACCGGGGTATGCCGCGAAATACCCCACCCATTTTGAATGGCTGCATCTGTATTACAAATTCATGCACTAGCACAGAAATAAACTGCTGTACATCTTTAGGCTTTATATGAAAAGCATTGATCACTAAGTACTTAAGAAGTTACAGTTAGAACATGAAACAGCATGGGTTTCTGTTTTTTTCATACTCATTTTATTTATTGTTTAAAAATCAAAAGCTATCAAATCAGGACAGTACATTTATGATGTGCATATAATAAAATAATTGTATTTAATTGACATTCAGTATTAAAACAAGAAAAAGATCAGCAATATATGGAAACAAAGAAGTGTCTCAGATAATAATGAGAAACTTTTAGACAATAAAATGAAAATGTTTAATTTGGCTAAATAAATAGCTGTGCATTAAAATTCATAGATGAGGATTATTAGGAGGCCATGATTGGTAAGGGCCAATGGGAAATTTGGCCAGGATGCCAGGGTTACACCCCTACTCTTTTCAAGAAACGCCCTGGGATTTTTAATGACCACAGAGAATCAGGACCTCTGTTTTATATCTCATCCAAAGGATAATACCGTTTTACAGTATAGTGTCCCTGTCACTATACAAGGGCATTAGGGCCCACATGGACTGCAGGGTGAGCGCCCCCAGCTGGCCCCACTTACACCTCTTCCAGCAGCAACCTTAGTTTTCCCAGGAGGTCTCCAATCCAGAAACTGACCAGGCTCACACCTGCTTAGTTTCAGTGGGTTGTCAGTTGTGAGATGCAGAGTGAGATGGCTGCTTGCCATATGTATAATTGGAACCTATAACATTTGTTCTGTTTTTAATGCCCTTCAGAGCATTACATGACACTGGAGTGGAGAGCTACTGTAAGTCAGCAAGCAAGATCCAAAAGTACAAACAGATTGGTTCCATGCTGAAAACCCCATAAAATCTAATATAGCAATGTTTCATGGAAGACTAATCTTTCAGCAGTGAATCGTTTAGCTGTTGTATACTAATGTATTAAATTAATATTTCACTGAGGTGCTTTCCAAGCTAAAACTGATAACTTATGCCTCAGGCTGAGAAGAGCTCTGTATTGAATAGTATTAGCACAGAAGAGGTAACAGTATCACAAGTTTGAGAATCACTTAAGATATACAGATATTGCTCATAGATAGTCGATATATTTTTTCAGGGGTTACTTAAGATGGATAATGCATAATGACTAGAAAATTAGATCTATGAAAATGACAACAAAACAGAAAATTACATTTTAATGGATTGTCAACATGGATTAATAAAGAGTACATCTTCCTGAAAAGTAATGAATTCGTACATAACACATGATGCATTTAGGCTTTTATTAGCATTAAATAAAGTTTCTCAGAATTCTGAAATTATATGTGGTAAGAAAAAGAAATATAATTGCATTTAAGAAAAATAAAATAAAATAGATTATTGAATCATAAGCTAACTTATCAGTTTTGCAGATTATACCAAACTTACTTTCAGGTACAATATTGATTGGGAGGTACTTGGGAGGTACTTGGGTGGTGTCAGTTATTAGCATCAAAAAAAAAAATCTTAGATTAAGTGAAACAAATGTAGCCTGTGAAAGTATGTCTTCTTCATACACAAATGTAGCCTGCACTAAAAATGAAACAATGAAGTGTTCACTTATTCGTCTGAAGGATCTCTATATAAATTGATATAATTTATTAAATGGAAATAAAAAGCTGCTATAGTACATGTTCAACCTGCAGCAACTGTACTAATTTCTTTCTTGGCTAATTATAATTGAGTATCATATTAGTAGTAATGCAGCAGTTCTTCAAGTCTAGTGTATAAATCTTCAAATGCATATTATTCTTAAGAAATGGTCAAGTAAACATGGTCAAACTCATACTTTGGTCAGTTGCACCCCTCCTTCACCCTCCCTCCACCTCTCTCTGCAGTTCTCAGTCTGGGGGTCCCAGCCTTGTTGTCCACGAAGGAGAATTATCAAACATTAACTGTTTCATCATGACATCACTAATATTTTATTTTTTGTCGTTTATTGTCTTTTTAATACAACTTTGTTATAATTATAAAAAGTGTATTATACATAGTGGCATTAAAGATTAGTTTTAAAAAGAAAATATACACAATTAAAACTTCAACCTCAACCTCAACAGCGATTTCAGTTACCAAGGTGTCACTCAGTTTGGACTAGCTACATTACAAAATATGAGTGTTTCAGTTTCCATTACAAAATAATGACAGCAAAGTGCAATTAGAATGAACATGTCAAATTTTTTCCAAATTAACCTCAAGTGAATAGGAAGAGAATAAAGTGTCTCAGTCAGATCATTCTCCTGGTGAGACTTGTCTGTCAGTCACAGAACAGTTAAGAGTCAGCAGTGCAGTACAGATGCAGCCATTCGAGACAAGCAAGGTATGCAATGCATCATAATGCATCATATAGCGCCATACTGTATCATACCAAGGTTATGATAATAGTATTTTGTAAAAACACCAGGTGGAGCTAATAAAGCTTAACCTCTCATGTACAGCACTTGAGCTGTTGCCAGAAAATGCTAGGTTTCAAATCCTGGTCACTGCTGAGGGACAATCTTTTTCCAATTAAGAATTTAAGTTGTGTATACTCTTTAGCCTTTTAAAAAAAATTAAACTGTGTATTACAGCATGTTAATCATTAAACATTAAAAAGCCTGTATATTTTATAAAAGCAAGATTGCTCAGTTGGACAAAAGTACACAACCTACCACCTTTATCATAAATATTTTAATTATGCAGAAATATTCTATGCATCAAAGTCTTTAGGGAAGATATTACTAATAGTATTAATAATGAATGAACTTGGAAAGGCTGTAAGCTCAAAATATTACCGTGGTCCGCTTTCCTTGTAACCGTCTTTGTAAAAGAAAATAATTTATTTTTTCATTGACAAAAAGTAACACCAGAGCATTTAGTTGATCCAATCACGTATCAGTTTCCAAACAAAGTACGTTTTGAGAATGTCCGATTCACCATGCCTTTCACATGCTCATAAATTATATTAATTTAGGAACATAAACATATTATGTAAACTGTATATGGCTGGTATTGGTACTTTAAAGAAAAAATACATACCAGTATTCCACTTTCTCCCTAAACATTTTAAGCATCGACGCCTTACATGTGGTTATTTTGGAAACGTTTTTACGTGCTCCTTTTGACTATATTAAGTTTACATATATATATATAGTTTTGGAGTCAGAACATTGGAATTTTAGGACTTCATGGTTTTCGCTTTTGGAAAAAAATGGTTCTTCTAGTGTGGCTTGCAGGAACAAAACATCTGTTGGTTTTGCCTTCACTCTGATGCTGAAGATACTTTTCATGTGATAGGGAGCTATATATACAGCTATACAGTTTAAAGATATGCTGATATATTATTTATTTATTCCCATAATGTATTGAGTTGTACCCACTGCTTATGTAAATGGATCAGATTGTTGTGATGGTTTGGGGTCAGTGAAGTAACCATTTGACTTCCAGGAAATGGTCTGTTCACTGCTAGTTTCCAGGTTTGTCTGAATTAGAGTTAGTTGGGAATTAGAACATCTCATCCTCTAGGCAGCTCCTCTCAGATATAGGCTGGCTTTAATTATACCCTAGGACAATCAAGTAATCTTAATTATTCAAACAGGGCATTGGCAAATTTTATACTGGTTCAATTTCTTCTTGCATTAATTCAAATTACATCAGTTTGGAAGGGTTTTTAAAATATTTCAATTAGTTTATTTTAGCAACCCCTGCCAAAAAACTAGGTATATTTTTATGAAATCACCTGACTTAACATCAGTATTTTTCTAGCCTAAAGAACTATATATCTCAAAAATTCAATATATCTGTTAATTATGTAATATATGTATATTAATATTAAATAGATTAGAAACATTTGACTATTTCAGTTTGTTGGCTAAAAGGACACAGACGTATGACAATCTATTACCAAGAGTGATGTTATAGTATAGCTGTTGCAATATTCTTGTAATACACAAATGAAATACCCAGTCAGTACAATCAGCTGCAATCAGCCTCCATTACAGTTGGCAAGATTGGTGTTGATTCCAGTTTCTGGCACTCCAGAGAAAATCACATAGCTCAGTGCAGCTAGAAAAATAAAGCCTTCCTGAGGTTAGATGTGTATAAGTCATAAAGCTGAGTTCAAATCTGAAAAAATAAAGCCCTGTAAAGTAGAACATTTAAGAACATTTGTTTAAATTATAACCTGTAAAGTTTTTAATTGTAATAGGCTGTGAATTGTTTTAGTATTTCTGTGGTATGTTTACTTATCAGAGGGATAAGACTTGTTTTATTATTTCAAACATGATTTGTCTGATACTTTTTTAAAAAAATTGCATTGACTGTTACATGACACAATCAGAAAATAAACAACAAAAGTTTTATGTTATTATATAGTTAAAGCATGTTTTTATGGGTCTTAAAGTCATGTTGGGTATTTTCAGTTACATTACTCAAACATTTTTTTACAAGCTTAATGCATGAAATAATGGAAAAAAATGGCAGATGTTACAATAAATGACAATTTTGATGTTTTTGTTTTATTCTATTAAAGTGTTTCTAATTTATTCAAGTGGCCTGTCAGTGTTTATTCTTGACGTTTTCTGTGAATTTATCCTGTGTGGTAAAGTATTGATATTGTTTTATGCTGTTTGAGGACATAAAGCTTATATTAAGTGTTATATAAAGCTCTTATTTTGAAGTATTTACACTTTTTTTCTTCTCTTTATAGCATTTCATTGCACTCTCTATACAACTTTTGAAGCTTATGATGTAGTTTTCAGTTTTTCAGCCAATCATGCCTCAGGCTGGAGATTCTTGTTACTTCAGTTGAGTGAATGGTATAGCACCACTTATTTGATCTCCTTTTTCTGTGATGTTCTATAGAATTTGTATATATCCATTTACTTCCTTACTTCTCTGGGAGTAAAGCAATTCAGTGGTCATCTCATTAATTTTCCTAAACATATTTTATTTAAAAATATTTTAAAAATAATTTGATTATTTTAACAATACAAACAGAAAACAGGGAACAGAGATACATATAAAAAACAGATAAGAAGAAACAACACAAAAACAGCCAGACAATAAACAAAAGCTCAAACTTTGCCTTTTTACAGTTTTCTTTTTGAGACAAGAATAAACAAAAACACTTATATAAATAAAAAAAGAAAACGTTTATTCTGAAACAACTAAATAAATTAACAGTTTTTTTGTATTAATGGTAGATTTAGTTTTGTCAAGTCTCTGCCAAGACATGTCACAAGCAATAGGTCATATGATGCATTTAAGTCAAGTACCTCCATGTAAATGATCAATACCTGGTGTTTCTCATATTAATCTGAAAATAAGTATTTAAAAACTAATTTAGACTGGTGGATATTGTGCCTTAGAATTATAGAGATTTATAAATTGCATGTGATGGGTGTAATTTAGATAAAAATAAAGTAATATTGCTGGCCAAAGTATGATGTTTGATCCCAGAAAGCCTTGACTGCCCCTTTACATGAGGGGATGATTGTTATTATATTCACAAATCAAGTTATAATGTGGTACTATAACAGTGGGTGAAGAGTTAGTTTAAACACTTGATCATCTTAAAGTTTGCAGTTAAAGTTAACCTCCACAGCAAAAAGCTGAGTCATAAAGATGGAGTTAATGTCTCCCACACCATTACCCTACATGAAACCCCCTAAAGTCCCCTAAAGTCCACCTCTAGATAGTGTAGGAGATTGGGAGGTTTTTGCTGTAACAATCATAAACTAAAACAGTAAACTGAAGCCTTTTGAAGGAGGCTTCACGGCCGAAACATGGTGCATAGTGTGTCTTCTTGGTGTCCACAAGATACACAAAAGGGGAACTCAGTTACTTTAGTGCTATATCTTTTGTTCAGAATATTCAGACATTCTGGATGCCGACAAAAAGAAAGTCCAACTGTCTATTTCATCAATCAGGCAAAAATAACAGTAGGTACACAGACAAGAGATTTCAGGAAGAATATCTAGGGCAGGATTCTGTACTTTACTGACTCATTCTCTCCGCCTTGGCTTCTTAGAGAAAAGTTTAAATCCTGACTTGGACTGCTTGCCGTAACATGGTTGTAAAAGTTAGTTTACCAGTTTAGAGAGATATTACGAGAGTCAGAGCTTATCAAGCAAAGATGAGTAGGGTTACAGTTTATGTGGAGCAATATCACCAGTTGGTGATTGGCTGAGATACCATCAGGGTTGGTTGTGGACCCACCCTACAGATTACTCATTGATGGATCTTCCTTTGGGTGACTCACCACGCACTATGGCATTGGACATCAATCATGGGAGTTAAATAGTTTCTGCCCTGGGGATGATCATTATCCAAAAGACAATCTTATCTACCTTGTTATCCCACAAAGACCACTAGGTTATTCTATGGTTGAGATCATAAAGAGGAGTCTCTTTAGCTACAATCCTGTGCATTTAGAAAGAGTTCAGTTCAGTTTATTTGTCATATACACAAGTGCAAGGAAATGCTTATTTGCAAGTATACTCCAATACAAAGACATTAATGGAATTGCCAAAAACAAACACAGTAAAGCAGCAGCAACAACAAGTTAAATAACATACAACTTAAAACCGTCAGACAAGCAGTGTGAGTAATAAAAACGCATCAGTGTGAGCTAGTGGTAGGGGTAGAGTTCAGTAATCTGACAGCTTGTGGGTAGAAACTGTCTCTGAACCTGGAAGTTTGTGCCTTTATGCTCCTAAAAATGCTTACCAGAGGGAAGGGGGAAGAAAAGTGAAAAAATGGAAAATTGTTGTCCTTAGTGATATTTCCAGCCCTCCTGAGACAGCGAGTTGTAAAAATGTCCACAATAGAGGGGAGCTGTACTCCAGTGATGGACTGTGCTGACCTGATCACCCCCTGTAATGCTCTCTGTAATGACTTCTGGTCAGACAATGAGCTGCTGCCAAACCACACTGAAATACCACACGTCAGCACACACTCAATAGCACAAATGTAAAATGTGGTAAGGACAGATGAAGATAGACTAACGTTTTTTCAATTGTCTGAGGAAGTAAAGGTGCTGTTTTGTCTTCTTTGTAGTGCTGGGACCATGTAAAATTGTTAGTAACACAGGTACCCAGGAACATGAAGCTGCTAACCATCTCCACTGCCACACCATTGATTTGAATAGGGATGTGGTACCCACCCTGCTTTCTAAAATAGATGACCAACTCTTTGGTTTTGCTGACAAAGCAGAGATTATTGTAGAGGTACCACTCCACCAGGCTCCTGAGCTCATCCCTGTAGACTGTCTCATCATTACTGGTGATTTGGCCAATGATGGCAATGTCATCAGTGTATTTGTAGATTAAGTAGGAACTGTGTCTGGCCACACACTCGTGGGTAAACAAGTCAAATAGAATAGCAGGGGACTAAGAACACAGCTATATTGACAGTCAGTGTGGAAGAAAGCTTTCCATTGACCCTGTGGTCAGCCAGTCAGGAAATCCATAATCCAGCTGCATAGAGAGATGCTGATGCCCAGGTCATTAAGAATCTTGAATAGTCTGGAAGGAACTATAGTGTTAAATGCAGAACTGTAATCAATGAATAGCATTATGATGTATGTGTCTTTATCAAATGAGTCAGGGCAGTCTGAAAAGCCAGGGAAAAAGCATTGCGAATGGATATGTTATGCCGGTATGAAAACTGCAGAGGGTCTAAGCACTCGGGTACCATTGTGTTAATGGTATTAATAGTATTTTTCTTTGGCCCTAGCATAATGGTAGTTTTCTTAAAACACACTGGAATGGAAGATTGTAAAAGTGAAAGATTAAAAATATTTGTAAAAACCAAGGTCAACTGGTCTGCACAGGACTTAAGGACCCATCCAGGAATGCCGTCCTGGCTGGTAGCCTTCCATATGTTCACCCATCAGAAAGTTGCCCTGACTTCAGCCTCAATGATAGACGTAGCCGTGTCACCAGCAGCTGGGAACACTGATGCCGGTGTTTCCAAGATTCCCTTCTCAAACCAAGCATAATAGACATTCAACTCAGCTAGGACAGAGAAATCAGTATTAGTGGATGTACTGCAACACTGTTTATTTTAGCTTTACAGTTTGTTGTTGTCCAAATACCCAGCCACATTTTGTGAACATCAGGAGTGAGTTTGTATGTATAGTTTGTTACAATATTACCTTTTAGTGTTCCTGAAAGCTCTCTGCAGCTCTCTTGTCTTGTTATAAATGTCCAGATAACCAGAGGCATAGACCACAAGTGCTAAAGATTTAATAATCTTTAATAAGATTTAATAAGATTAAATTGCTTTCATGGGGAACCCTGCTCTACAGCCATCAAAACAATATAGTTCTCTTTCACAGACCTCAGAGAACATTTTAGCAATTTCTGGAGTGAACGCATACTTTACCACACTTTACTGAGTAAATTAAATTGAATTAATCAGAAAATAGCACCCCATTTCAATTCCCCCTTTCAATATCCTTCATTCATGTTGGTGTTCAAGCTGCCTTCACACTGCCTGACATATCTAAATTATGGCATAAAAATTGCATGGAAAGCTAGATGGCTGTAATTAGATCTATCCATTGTCTCATTATCTGTGTGATAGCAGACATTGCTTTTCCTACATAAAATAGGTTATTCAGATGGTTGCTCTTAATCTGATAGTCATTAATTTGTTGTACACAGTTGACAACTTCTGGGTAAATCAGTTCCTGCTTGGTGGATAGCGGCGGATAGACTCGGATAGAGTTGCAGAGTTACATTGCAGAGCTCATTCAAGTCACACACCCAGAGTGAGCTCCCTTTATTTCACCTTGCCTTCAATTCACCAGCGCTGCCTTTAAAACATTCAGCATGTGTGCCCCTTATGGGTACATACATCAGCTTAGGACTTCACTAAGTCTGGAATCTGTTGTAAATGCCCACTATTTTGAAGAAACTGAAATAGTGAAAAGGGTAGCATGGTGCTGTAGCTCCAGCCCTTGGATTTGATACCAGCCTTTATCTACTGTCTATGTGGCCTTTTCATATCCTCCCTGTGTACATTATATTACCTTTGTGGATGTAAACTCTTAAGTTCAAGTTCAAGTTCAAGTTTATTGTCATTATACTCATATACAGGTATATGGTATAACAAAATGCTATTTAGCTAGCTCTCGGACATAAGTAGTACAAATAAAAAAACAACAACAACAACAATACAATTGTATAACAACAGAAAGACAGAGACAACAGGCAGTGTGCAAAAAACAACAACAGGCAATGTGCAAAACAGCAAAAAGGTAACAGGTTATGTGCAAAAACATGCATCGACAGAATGAAATAAAGGGATAGAGATTATGGGGAGTGAGCTTTTGACATGTATGGTAGAGGTAGATTTTCAATGTGTGTTTGGGTTTTTGGTAAGAAAGAAAGAAGGCATTGTGAGGTTCAGATCATAGGTGAGAGGTGAGGTGAGAGTGAGAGAGGCTGGGAGTTTAATAGTTTGATAGTGCAGGGATAAAAACTGTCTCTGAGTCTGTTAGTCCGGGCTTGAATGCTCCAGTACCGTTTTCCAGATGGTAGCAGATCATAAAGTCTGTAGCTGGGGTGTGTGGGGTCTTTGATGATGCTTAGAGCTTCCCTCAAGCACCGTCTGTCATAAATGTCCTGTATAGATGGGAGGGCAACCCCAGTGATAGACTGGGCAGTTTTCACCACCCACTGTAGGGCTTTGCAGTCAGCAGCACTGCAGTTGTCATACCACACTGTGATGCAGCCTGTCAGTGTGCTTTCTGTAGTGCATCTGTAAAAGGTAGTGAGGATCTGGGGACATATCCTAGCCTTCTTCAACCGTCTTAGGAAGTACAGGCGCTGTTGCGCTTTCTTAATCAGACAGGTGGTGTTGAGAGACCATGTGAGGTCCTCAGTGATATGGACGCCAAGGAATTTAAAGTTGCTGACCCTTTCCACTTCAGTCCCATTGATGTGGATAGGGGCATGTCTGGTTTGCAGTTTCCTGAAATCAACGATCAGATCCTTGGTTTTGCTGATGTTGAGGGTGAGGTTGTTGTCATCACACCACGTTATAAGGAGATTGACCTCCTCTCTGTATGGCAGTGTGTATGGCAATGGAGATTGTGTCGTCTGTGGATCTGTTGGACCGGTAGGCAAACTGGTACGGGTCCACTGTGTTTGGAATGGTGTCTTTAATGTGCTTCATGACCAGCCTCTCGAAGCACTTCATGATGACAGGTGTTAGTGCCACTGGTCAGTAGTCATTAAGACATGTCACTGTGGTTTTCTTTGGTATTGGGATGATGGTGGTTGTCTTAAAATGCAGAGTTCAAAATTTGCACCATCATTCTCTTCAGGAACAACGCAATATAACATGTTAGGCAAATATCACCACAATATTAAAGTTTTGGACTGAAAATACAGGGGCTTGCAAAAGTGTTAAGATCACTGCATAGTTTTTTATAACTTATTGCTGTTTTAAAATTTGCCATCTTGATATTTTGAAATTATTTTTTTTCTGCACAACCTTTCTCTATACAATGCAAAAAAGAAAGAACTAGGTAATCTGACAGAAAAGTGGAGAAATCACAATTGTATAAGCATTCATATCTTTTGCTGTGACTAATATCAATAAATTTAAATGTGCAAAATTACCTTAACATCAAACAAATTACAGTTGTTATCAAACATATTCACCCCCTTGGACCATTTTACATTTAATCGTGTTATGATATGGAAACATAACATATTAAACTGGGAGATTTTACTATTGATTGACAGAAAATAATCTTTAATGTCAAAGTTAAAACAAAAACATACTACAAATCCTCCTAAATTAATTATACAAACAAAACTGGAAATAACTTATTGCATTCAAGTATTCAGTTTTGTCTACTCCCGATTTGAATACGAACATTGACTTCTGGTTCCCTGGATTTGTGATGATAATAAAATTGATTTGTGTTCCCAGGGGAATCTGATCTCTTGGGTGTTCTTTTAATGTTCCAGCTTTTGGTCAAACCCTAGACATATGTTTAAGGTCGTAACACACCCGCTTTGAAACAATATTTGGTAGAGCATGTTTACCAGAAATTACAGCCATAATTCTTATTCAATTAGTTTCTACCAGGTTTGGAAATTTGCACACTGAATTTATGCCCATTTTTTTTTGTAAAATTGCTCAACCTCTCTCAAGTTGGAAGGGAACTGTTGATGAAAAGTAACCTGGCACAGTTCCTGCCACAGATTCTTGATTAGATTGAGCTCTGAGCTTTGACTTTATTTTTAATTTTAAACCACTCCAGCAGGGCTTTGGCTGTAAGTCTGGGTTATTGTCCTACTGGAAGATGAATGTTCTCCCAATTCCCATGTCTCCCACCTGCAGACTGCAGCAGATTTTCCTCCAGGATCTATCTGTATTTTGCTACATCCATTTTTCCTTCTATCTTTACATGTTTTTGTGTCCTAATGCAGTGCTTCACAGTAGGGATTGTGTTCTAAGGGTGATGTTCAATGTTTTTCTTGTGTCAAACATAACGCCTACCATTGAGGCCGAAAAGGTCAGTTTTGGTCTTGTCAGACCATAGAATCCTCTGGAACTTGGTTTTAGATTCTCCCCCATACCTTTGGCAAACATTTTGTCAGTCTTCCATGAAGCCCAGATTTGTGAGGCACCCAGGCAATTGTCATATGTACATTTTCTCTCATCTCTGCCCGGAAAGACTGTAATTCTTTTATAGTTTTCACAGGCCTCTCGGTGGTCTCCTTTACTAGTGCAGTTCTCAGCTGGAAACGTAGTTTATGAGAACACCCTGTTCTACACAGTTTCACTGTTGTGCCATATTTTCTACATTTCTTTATTATGGACTGTACTGTGCTTTGGGGGACATGTAATGTCTCGGAAATGTTCTTATACCCTTTCCCCGATTGGTGCTTTTCAGAATTACTTCGAAAGTTACTTTGTCATTATGATGTAGTTTTTTTTGTGAGCTGTACTAATCAACTACAGTACCTCCCAGAGATAGGTATATTTATCCTGAACTCATGTAAAACACCCACATTGTACACAGGTGGACTCCATTCAACAAATTATATGACTTCTTAAGACATTTGTTTGCACAGTGCCTATTCAGGAGTGTCATGGTAAAGGCATGAATACTTGTGCAGTCACTTATTTTAGTTTTTTTTTATTCATAATTAATTTAGGATGATCTGTACATTTTTTTCACTTTGAATAATAGTGTTTTGTGTTGAGCAATGGCAAAAAAGTCTATATAAATACATCGTGATTCTAAAAAGTCTAAGGGGGGTGAACATGTTTGATGTTAAGGTAACTGATGTTCAACTCAAGTTGAGTGGCTTCTGTCTGTCTGCAATGTAAGTGATTCACTTGATTATAGTATAAATAAACCTACAGTAAATTATGTATATGGTAAAGATGGCAGATGAAGGTAAGATGGACGTTCTGGCCTGAAATACATTCCCAAGAAAGCTCCACCAGCTCCGCAACAAAGATTGTTTAAAAAGATACTTGTACCAGATACTTGAGAATCCAAACTTTTTTATCTACGTCTTTAAAATTTATCACACAGTAACAAGTCAAATTTCAGGGGCGTCCGTATACCAGAGATTATGGTACCGCTTCAGAAGGTTGTCAGCCAGTCAGATTCGAGGACTGGAATTATTTGTTTTATAATCAAGAATATGTAAGCACATATCTAAATAAATTAATCATGATATTAATTTAAGGATCTTAATTTCTAAATTTATGTATCTATATAGCTGGCAGTATTACTGTATTTCACTTTCTTTGTAAACACGTTTTGTTAACACCCGAATCGCAGGTGGATTCTGTTATTTGGTCTGTTATGGTCTGTAGCTCAAATCCTGCTTAACTAAAAATTAGACGCGAGAAGAGTATTATTGGACAATGTTGTGAGGCGCTGGTGGAATTTCTCTGTAAACTGAAGAGTTATAGAGGAGACAGGTTATGTATCACTTCTTTTGACACTTGTAAAAAAAACATTCCAATGTTAATGCGACACGGAAGATAATGTGGTGAATTGGTCATTAGTGAAAAGATTTAATCATTTAATCTCTTTACTGTGCACATTTTAATACGCTTAGTATTGAATATTGTAACGCTTACGGCCGACAAGCACTGTGTGTAAGAGCCGGCGTACCAGAGTGGGTGACGTCACCGCCCTTCCCTGTGATAGCAGGACCACAGCTACTGGGCTGTAGAGAGATCTCTCTTTAGCGCAGGGGGCTGGGTCGCTGCAGAGAGACGCGGGCGTCCTGGGTTCGAGCCTCAGTCGGGATGGGGCTGACCTAATGCGGCAAGGGTGCCCACCAGAGCCCCCGTTGCATTACAATATTTATATGGAATTTTAGCACTAAAGGGAAATTTTTCTTAAGCATAAAACGCAGAGGAGCATAACAAAGGTCATAAAGGTCATAAACAATATTAATTTAGGAACATAAACATTTTTTGTAAGCTGTATGTTGCTGTTATTGGTATTTTAAAGAAAAAATACACATCAATACTCAATTTCTCCTAAGGTATATTGACGTTTTTTATATTTCAAAATAACACATGTTCGTACTGTATGTACAGTACACAGCGGTACCGCAGGTTGAACTGTACGGCGCAAATCCAACCGTACCCAAAAGCCCAACATATTAATGTTGAGGATATTCCCCCCAAGAGGATATAGAGGATATCCCCCAAGAGGTATCCAGGTAACAGTGAAATGGGCGTACAGTCTGGGGAGATCGCCCGTTTTCAATGTAAGTTCCCTGATTCCGCACCCCTTGGTGTCTCTCTCTCTTTCTCTCTCTCTGTCTCTCTCGGGCCCGCGCTCTTGGCTGGCTTGTCTTGTGTTTCTCTCTTGTCTAGCCGCGGGAGTGCTGCTGGTGGGTGGTGACGTAGAAGAAAAAAAGCGCAGTTTTTAACTCCACAGGTTTGAGTCTCTGTGTTCGTCCTCAACGAACCCAAATTTATTACATTGGTGTTAGAAGCGGGAGGATGGACAGTGAACGGCCGATGATGTCGAGTGACCCCCTAAAGCGCCTTTTGGGGGCGAGCAGCAGCTGCCAGGGGCCGGGACGACCCCTCAGCACCGCCAGTGGCCACAGCCCTTATCAGGGCTACCACACGGTGACCTACTCAGCGGAAGGGGGGCCCTTTCCCGGGTCGCCTCAGGCCATGTGGCAGGAAAGAGACGCCAGACCAGTGGGGTCCAGCCCGCCACTCCTGCTCCAGCCTGCGCCCGCGAGACTGAGCTGTTATAATGGGGAGATCGCATGGCAAATGTTTGAGGCCCAGTTCCAGATGGCGGCCTGGGTAAACAGCTGGTCTCAGGTGGAGATGGTGGGCCACCTCGTACCCATCCTGGAGGGGAAGCCCTGCCAGGCGTTGCTGGTACCAGCAGTACAACTATGCGGAGTTGGTGTTGGCCTTCTGGAGGCGTTTTGGCAGGATAGGGGAGGCGCCAGGACTGCTCCGGGCAAGGTTGGCCCAACGCTGCTGCCTAGTGGGAGAGCCACTGAGTCCAGTTGCCGCAGACGTGGCCTATTTAGCCCACCAGGGTTACCCTACTCTCCCAGAGGAGGCCCACCAGGAGATAGCACTCCAGGCGTTCCTTTGGGGCCTGGTGCCGACTGAGGAGCAGCGCCACGTGATGCTGGCCGCGCCGATCCTCTTGGAGCAGGCCTTGGCTCTGGGTAAGCACTGATGCCGTATTCGAGGAGACTGGTGGGCACCAACAGAGGAGCGCAAGGGGAATCAGATGGGGAGGAGGAGATGGCCAGCGCATTGGTTGGGGGTTGAAAATACCTGTGAAACTGATTTGTTCACAATGTACTGTAGACACAGAGTGTTACACCAACGCATTAGCATGTTAAAGGGATTCAATTGAGGAGCCGGGCGTGATAATTGTTTTGTTTCTTGATACAGTATCTGATCTGCAAGGCCATTTGGCTGCAGCGAATGTGAATTCTGTCTGGCATTACTAGATTGTGAAAAAATAAAAGTATTTTAATCAAGATTCCCTTATAAAATTAACGTGTAACAAAACAAAAACTAAAAATAAGATACAATCTACAGACATTCACAACATAAATATATCTTAAAACATTTACATATATTGTTAAATTATTACTTTAAATATATACTTAAGGTAACTGAAACAGCCAGTTAATAAAATAATTGCAATTTTGTTCTTGTTTGGAGGTGGGGATATTCTGACAACAATTGATTTAAAGACAATCTGTCAAAGTGCAATGAAATACAATAATTACGCTCGGTGAACGTTCTGAGGTCAAATTCTTCTGCGACAGGGGTACCTTTAAAGCGCAGACTAAGGCAACCGAAAAATTTTGGCGCGCCCCTCCAGGATTTGAGAGTCTTTGTTAAGAAGACTTCAAAAGCCCATGCCATGAGAGAACAGGGCTTTTGAAAGAACGAGGGTTTGCAGAAGACTACAGCATTGGTCCCAGCAGAGGACTCAGGTGCCAGGGACTCTATAGAGGGCAGCTGAGGAAGACTCCAACAGAACTACTTGACTGCATTATTTTGGGACACTTGTTTAGTAACTGGAGCCCAGTTGGATACTGGTGCTGATGTGAGATGTGTGTCCTTTGGAGTAGTTTTTTTATCTACTGTGCTCTGGGAATTCAGTAGACAGTGGTGAATGTTGTTAACCACTAGAAAATAAAAGAATAATTAAACAATACTAGGGTATGTTGCTGGTCTGTGCATGCACTGGGTGTTTCTGGGAAATGGACAGAACTTGTGACGGGGAACAATGGGTCCTAGTACACTTTATAATCGATAGGTGCTATAGTCATGCACAAAGAGAGAATGATTCTTGTTTTGTTTTGTATCCATATACATGTAGCAAAAGTTCTTGTAGTCAAATAGGACAAAACTTAAAATTTAAATTCAAAAATAGGAAGTTTTATGTTACAGTTTTGTTTCTCATCAGCAGAGACCTGGAAGATTCTCAAGAACGATGGGCACATAGATTAAGCTAAGAACTTGCAAAACATAAGAGGAAACCCTGCTTCAGTCCTGGTGCTTAGACAAAAATATAACCATTCATCAGGACAACGACTCCAAGCACAAGGCCAAAACTACAATGTAGTAGCTTGGAATGAGAAAGTAAATGTCCCTGAGTGGCTCAGTCAAAGTTTTCACTTGAATGTTATCGAATATATATGAAACCATAAGTGATCATCAAGCAACATGAACAACTTGAGCAAATCTGCTCAGAAAAAATAGACAAAAGGTGCACCAGGTTGGTGTAGAGAGTTAACAAAAAAGACTTCTGGCTATAATTGTTGCAAGTAGTGATCCCACCAAATATTGAGCTCTATACAAGTTCCAATACCATCAAAATATTTTTGCAAATACAGGTTACGATAATGATGAATAACAGGAAAAGACTCAGAAGATTAGTCAATAAGTAAAATCAATTATCATAATCTCCAACTTGTATAGATGTTGCCAAGAATAATCCTGAGTAGTTGACATATTTAGGGTCATGTGAATTCTTTGTTTGTCTGAAACGGCTTAAAGAAAAAGAGTAATAATTCAACCACACTTCGTTAAATAAACATTTATTAATAATGATTATACAGACACTAAATTACAAACAACATACAACATAAAAATACAAGTAACCCTATGTACAAATTCAAAAATAAGGCATCTTAGTATTCTACTCTTAAATAATGCCTACAGAGGTCAAATAAGATGAAAGCTGCTTTCTAAACTATTAAGAATACAACCTGTTGTTAAATCTCTCTCAGAGTTCCCTAAAAACTACAAAATAGCAAGTTCTCTTAACGTTCAAATACTAAGCTTCTGTTGGGCCTTCCCAGGTAATGTGGGACAAAGAATTTTCATTTTGGATATGTCTTTTGTGGTCTTGACTGTTATTTTTCTCTATGAGTTGTCTACCCATCTTATGTTCTATGCCTGGACTGTTAATTGACACTTAATAATTTACCCAGAATTGAATTACAGATGCAGCCATTCAAAGTGCGCGGTACAGACACGTACCGGAGGTAATTGGCTACGGCGTCGTGCACCGTGACGCGCGATGACGCAAAATACCACGGTACGTGATTGGTTGACCGACAGGGGCACTCGTGGTCCATTGGTCTGTCGTAGAAAGACTTACTGTAAACGTCTTTACTGTGCCCGTTGTAGATATTGAATTTTACCACTGAAGGGAAATCTTAGTAGCTGAGCATAAAAAGAATAGGAGCATACTGTAACGCGTGTGAAGGCCATAAACGATATTAATTTTGGAACATAAACATACAGTATATAGCTGGTCTTGGTACTTTAAAGAAAAAAATACACACCAGTATTCCATTTCTGCCTAAACATTGTAAGCTTCGAAGTCTTTAATGTGATACCGGAGTCAACAAGCATACTTTTAGAATTTGATTAAAAGGGAATATAATATGGAATCGCGTATTTCAAGAATTTAATAACGGTATGATTATATCCGTGTACTGTGGCAGGGCTGTGTAGGGCTGTTTCGCCTGCCTGTTCATGCGAGCTGTCTTGTAGCCTACTGGTCTAGGTGCGTGACTACCAACTGACAGGTTGTGTGTTTGAATCCAGCTGGTGATGGGCTTTTCATTTTTATTTATTTATTTTTTAATCGCGTAACATAAACATATTACTGTATGCAAACTGTACTGTATACAGTATGTATATGTATATTTAATGTCTTAACTGTGCCTGTTTAATTGAATTTAAAAAAAAAATATTTAACACGAACATTAAGCTGTTTACATCTTCCGCCTGAGAACTGTCACCTGTTGCTACCCAACGCAGAAACACAGCCACTAACTAGCAAAGAGAGGACATTAGCTACCCAATATGATAAAGAAATAAATGATCATTTTTTTTATTTCTTTTGCACATTTATTTGAACATTTCCATCGATTGTACAAGCACTTGGAAACTGTCCAATCCCTAGTTTATCAGGCATTTTACCGGTCTGGCGCCGGTCTGTGTCTTCCAGGATATAATGCCAGCAAACTCTTGTTTTTATGTCCACTATAACAGACAATCTCCTTTGCTTTTAACCGAGCGTTTAATAATTTCCTAAAATGAAAATGATTTACTTTATTTCCCTCACGGGATCAATAAAAGTATCTATCATCTGTCTAAACTATGGGACAGAATTCTGGGGTCTCCCCATACCAGAGATAATGGTAGGGCTTCAGAATGGTGATTGGCTGACACCATCTGACACCCCACTGATTGGAGAAAAAAGACGTGCTGGTTTGCTATACATACTGTACCAGGAAGAGGATTTCTTTCTATTCAAAACGTGTATTTTTAAAGTTTAAGAAGTAAAAACCTTACAGCGTACACAGATTTCTAAACTGATCATGATCGTTATCTTTGTCTTATGCATAATAATGTTCACCGCTCTGTCCAGCAAATTAATAATAAACTTTATTTTATATAGCGTTTTAAACGAATAAGTAATTAGATTGCTCAAAAACCTAATCACTTGCTTTTTCTTTTTATTTAGGCTCAGATTTCAACTATAGATCGTATTATTAATAACCATAATAACAACCAACCAACAAAAACAACCATATAAACATAATACCAACCAAAAACATAGATAACAACCACAATACAAAATCAAATAATCAAACCATTTTACTCTCGCAAACTGCTCCAATTATCATAATCCCGCGTCTTATGCAAAACCAAACCTTCCTCCCATCCCAGTTTATCCTGTTTATCATAAACAAAATCCACCTCAATTTTCAACATAAAGCATTACACAAAATCAATACCTCAACACTCCATACTCAACAACGATAATTCACAAACAGCCAGAACATGTAACCACACATTCCCAAACAGACCTAATTTCCATAGCCCCGCCCCTTATGCAAAACCAACATCCCTTCCCTGTTCTCTCTCTCCCCTGGCGGTTGTAATTGTTTTTATTTTCAAATAAATTTTAGCAAAGTCATGTATTTTAAAAATCTTAAGATTTTTATATTTATGTCTTTATTTAGTGGTTTCGTTAGTGACAAAGGCTAAACTTTCTTGGGAAAATGTAAACCATGTTTGATATTAATTCATTCAGGGCTAAAATATGTTCATCGTCTTCTAATGAAAGAAGGGTTCCTTTCGCCGTAGTCGGGAGCCTAGCCTTTAACTAGTAAGTACTGTACTTACTGGGTTTTTGAGGGGGGGGAGGTGTCTTTCGCTGGAAATCTCGCCTCCTACTTTGAAAATACCCGTGAAACCGGTTCAATTCGTCACAGCCAGCACTCCTGCAGAGAGGGGGGTTGTACTTGCAGTGTATACAGTACACGCGTTATGCTCTTCGTTAATGTCTGTGAAGTTTTATTTAATCTCTGAGCCATACTGATTCTTCTGGAAGCCAGTTTCCGCAAGGGAGTAAAAAAAAAAAACACACTATGGTATTCTCTCCAATGCAGTACAGTTAAAAACATACCTCTGATGCTGCTCCTAAATGAATATCGTTTATGACCATCAGAAGCTTTATGCTCCTTTTCTTTTTTCCAGTGGATTGAACAGGGAGAGGCATTTCATGATGTACTTTTCACTGATGAAACAACAGTGGCTCTGGAACAGTTTTCAACCATGTCGTTTTATAAAAAGGGGAGATATGTACACGTTACTGAAGCTAAAAGTTTAGCCTTTGTCACTAATGTAACCACTAAATAAAGACATATAGGAATCCCTATGCTACAGACTGTTTATGGCTGGTATTGGTAGTTTAAAGAAAAAATACACACCAGTATTCCACTTTCTCCCTAAACATTTTAAGCATCAGAGTCTTACATGTGGTTATTTCGGAAACGTTTGTACATGCTCCTTCTGACCATGTTACTGTTTACTGTTACTGACCATATAAAGTTTAAGTGCCTGTGGGCACTTTTCCTGTCCATGGGGGGTGGACCGTCTTTCATTAGAAGGTTAGTCTGTTCTACTCTGAGAATGTAGAGGGGGTGGAAAGTGCCCGCGGTCATTTAATTAGTATTAAATTTAACACTGATTCCCTTGCGAAGATACGGACATAGGAATATTCGTGCGTGCTCAAAAAATGGCATAAAAACAACAAAGTGAAGGCTGTGAAAACATTCACAATGTACTTTATACACAAAGCAAATATACCCCCCCCCCTCTCAATTCAATTCAAGCTGCTTTATTAGCATGACAGATGGGTACAATCAGTGTTGGGTATTTACTTTGCTTTGAGATGCCACTTTTAAAGGTGATATATAAAATCAAGGCTTTAACTTGCTTTAACTCCCCAAGTCTGAGTTCTAGTGTCTGTCCTATCCGAACCCGAAAGTATTACAATATGTATCTTTATAGCAGGTGGTGTACAGCTTTTTAGTATAGATTACACTTTTCTAAAATGTATTTAAAAAATAAAAACGATTACAATCTAATCTTTCCACGTTTGATCCCAAAATAAATCTTAATGGGGAGAAAGCTATGCTGAAAGTTTATTAAGATACTTAGAAGACAAAGATATCAATTTATGTTGCATTTGTCTGATTGTGAATCAAAAAACACATATATTTAAACCCGCATTTGCGATTTAAATCAAAACGTTATTTAAATCAATATAAATGTTTATATTGTAACACCTAGGTGACTATTCATTGTTATTAAAATGACTTAAATTCGATCATGTTGTGATATTTAGAAATATAAATTTGTTTGGTGCGAGTGAGGTTTTATTTAATCTCTGACTCAGTGGTGGCCTGGCACGGTGAGGTGCGCTTGCAGCTATGTGACGCAGTGGTGGCCTGGGACGGTGAGGTGCGCTGGCAGCTGTGTGATGCAGTGGTGGTCGGGTATGTAGAGGTGCACTGGCAGCTGTGTGGTGTGGCGCAGTTGTGGCCTGGCACGGTGAAGTGCGCTGGCAGCTGTGTGATGCAGTGGTGGCCAGGCACGGTGAGGTGCGCTGGCAGCTGGGTGATGCAGTGGTGGCCTGGCACCGTGAGGTGCACTGGCAGCTTTGTGGTGTGACGCAGTGGTGGCCTGGGACAGTGAAGTGCGCTGGCAGCTGTGTGGTGTGACGCAGTGGTGGCCTGGCATGGTGAGGTGCGCTGGCAGCTGTGTGATGCAGTGGTGGTTGGGTATGTAGAGGTGCACTGGCAGCTGTGTGTTGTGACGCAGTGGTGGCCTGGCACGGTGAGGTGCGCTGGCATATAATGAATATATTCATGTGCATCCAACACACAGTTCAACGCTAGCAACTACACAAAATCTAAAATATGAGCTCTACTTGGCACTTACAATACCAACAGTACCAGCTAACTTTAGTAGTGACATTTTCATGGATCTTTTTGACAATAAAATTTACAACATCAGACTTCAGACACAATTAAACAGGCCTCAAAAAAGTCTGGTACAAACATTTTCAGCATGGTGAAACATGGTGAACATTTCCACCACTGCGTCACACAACACAGCTGCCAGCGCACCTCACCGTGCCAGGCCACCACTGCATCACACAGCTGCCAGCGCACCTCACCATGCCAGGCCACCACTGCATCACACAGATGCCAGCGCACCTCACTGTGCCATGCCACCAGCTGCGTCAAACCACACAGCTGCCAGCGCACCTCACCGTGCCAGGCCACCACTGCATCACCCAGCTGCCAGCGCACCTCACCGTGCCAGGCCACCACTGCATCACACAGCTGCCAGCGCACCTCACCGTGCCAGGCCACCACTGCGTCACAACACACAGCTGCCAGTGCACCTCTACATACCCGACCACCACTGCATCACACAGCTGCCAGCGCACCTCACCGTGCCAGGCCACCACTGCGTCACACATATTTCAGCGCCATATATTTCATGGATATTATGGAATATAATGGATGGATATCTTAGTTATCTTTCTAGTTCACAGGTTTGCATGCATAATTTAATTTTGAAAGCCACTGAGACATCAGATACTACTGTTGTATTTATGAAAAAAAAACAAAACAAAAAACATACTAACAACTGTGCCATCCTACTCCTTAGTTAATACATTTTATTATTCATAAACAGTTAACATTGTTAGCAAAATATTTTGAATTATATTTAACCCTATTTTTTCTTTAGTTTTGTATTTAACTTATTATATGATAGTCAGACTTAATGTATATTTGAACAATGAAAATATATTTTTACAAGATTTTACATTAAGCACTTAAAATTAATATGGTTAATAATAGTAAACTGTAACATGCTGTAACAAGATCGGTTAAACTGCGAAGAAAATGCTTTCAGAGAAAATGTTTCAGGTGTGAAGAACATAGATCTCCAATGCAATTTCAACCAAACCTGTTCCCACACACCCTGCCCCCACTACCATTAGAATATACACAAACATTTTAGCGTTTCATTCTGAGCAGAAGACCCTCACACCTGAAGAGTGCTGGCTGTGACAAATTAAACCGGTTTTACAGGTTTCAATCACAGACCATGTGACATGGGAGTCAGGAAACTACAGTAACACCGTATTTGATAACGCTATAAAAACGCTATAAAATAATGTGACTTGGCACAGAACAAGTTTACAGCACAGTACAAAAATAAATGCTGACCATGACTTTAGAAGCATAAATTGCCTTACACTCAATTTAAACACAAGCTGTCTTTAGCCCTCTAAGCTGGTTCATACAGAAATGTAGAGATCCAGGCTCAGAACACACAGCTTCATTAGCGAATACATATGCAGGACAACTAGAGAAGACGTTTTACAGAGGATGGATTTTTAGAAACATCCCATCAGACATCCCATCATATTCACAATGTGAAATCTAGAAAATATTACGTAACCAAAATCCGTAATATGGAAACAGAACCTGTGTAATTGTTGATAGATGATGTACTCGTAACATTTTTTCAAGACGAACTACAACATTTAAAAAATAACTTGTATGTACTTGATATCTCTATTCAATCCACGGGTCCCAGCACAAAACTAAACTAAAACGCATATCGTTTCGCGCTTCTTATTAGTTGCTCAAAGTAATTTGACCGGAGGAAATGCATAATATAAACCTAGAAACATATACGTGAGCAGTACATAAGCACTGTAGTATCGGTGTTAAGACATACCTCTCAAATGCTGTAAATCAAGTTAAAAATATCTCAAGACCGATTCTGGTCATAATGAAACCATGTTTCGTGCATGTTTTCTTTAAAGTACCGAGACCAGCCATATACTGTATGTTTATGTTCCAAAATTAATATCGTTTAGGCCTTCACACGCGTTACAGTATGCTCCTATTTTTTTATGCTCAGCTGCTAAGATTTCCCTTCAGTGGTAAAATTAGATATGAATATTCAATACTTAAACGGGCACAGTTAAGACATTAAATATACATATACATACTGTATACAGTACAGTTTGCATACGGTAATATGTTTATGTTACGCGATTAAAAAATAAATAAATAAAAATGAAAAGCCCAGCATCAGCTGGATTCGAACACACAACCTGCCAGTTGGTAGTCACGCACCTAGACCAGTAGGCTACAAGACAGCTCGCATGAACAGGCAGGCGAAACAGCCCTACACACCCCTGCCGCAGTACACGGATATAATCATACCGTTATTAAATTCTTGAGATACGCGATTCCATATAATATTCCCTTTTAATCAAATTCTAAAAGTATGCTTGTTGACTCCGGTATCACGTTAGTTAAAGACTTCGAAGCTTACAATGTTTAGGGAGAAATGGAATACTGGTGTGTATTTTTTTCTTTAAAGTGCCGATTCCTGGAACACCCCTCTGAAGTGGTTCCATAAGAAAAGAAAGCGTTGATAAATACAAGTGTCTTTTAATACACTCTTTGCTGTGCTCTTGAGGATCCTTGTGATATTTTAAGCTCTAGTTGAATGATAGGTGTCACATTTTAAATCATTTTCGTAGTTAGATATTATGAAACGCCCTGTTAAAAGCAAGGAAGTTTTTATGCCCGTTGAAGTAAAACAAAATGCCTGACAAAGTATGGCTTGGACAGATTTCAAGTGCTTGTACAAATGTGCTAAAGAAATTATACTTTGAGTATACAGCTTGTCCAAAGTCATCCATTAATAATACTATTAGTAATATCTTCAGTAAAGGCTTTGATGCATAAATATTTCTGATAAAGGTAGGTTGTGTACTTTTGTCCAACTGAGCAATCTTGCTTTCATAAAATATACCAACATTTTAATGACTGATGATTAACATGCTGTAATACACAGTTCAAAATTAAAGGCTCAAATGCTGTACATGAGAGGTTAAGCTCCCCCTGGCGGTTTTACAAGGTGACGCCGGATAGTTAGTCACGTGACACACGTGAACCGTGTGATACCCCGGTGGGCGTGTCGCGGTATTCCGCGAAATACCTCACCCATTTTGAATGGCTGCATCTGTAGCTAAGGTAGTCCAAGGTAAACTATACAATTGTTTTGATCACTTAAGCTGGACCCACTACATTTCAGCAAACATCCCCTTTGCTTTGAAACTGGAAATGCTTACAATGCCAAGTGTTAGAGACACTTCTATAGTCACCTATTGTTATAACAGTATTTTAGTTCTTCTCTTTAGGTTTTGCTGACTTTTACTATAACTTATCTTACTCTTAGAAGACTTTGGTTTCAGCTTCTGGATTTTGAGTAGAATATTGATTTTAAAAAATTATACACATTTGTCACAAAATGTGGCACCATGGGAAGGGTCTGGATACTGAGAAGGAACTGTAGGTGTTGTTCCTAAAGCACTTTTTACGGATATATTTCCATTATATAATTTGTGGAGAACCAGCCATGTACCCTTTACTCACATGTCTCCAAATAAAAGGTGCCATTATTTACATTCCGCAGTGATGCATGTAAATTGTCTTTGAACTTTAACTATGTTTGAGGTACTTTGTAATGGAAATTTAAATTTGTATTACTCACTGCTCACATAAAACATTTTGATCTCTTCTTTTTGAACCAACTGCTTTTTTATAAAAAAAAACTTTGTCTTTAAATTGTTTTTCAACACAAATCCCTAAAAGTAATATGTATTCATTTTTATGGAAAATGTTCTTGAATTTTATAAACAACTGCAAAAGGATTCTGTTGGGTTTTTTTCTTCAGTGATGTAAGGTAGAACTGTATGTTTATCATTTTTAAGATACCAGATCTTGAAAATCATATATCATTGCTTATCAGAGGACAAGCTGCAAAGGAATAGGGTGAGAGATGTATGGAGCAGCATGAGAGAGATCACTGGCTTCAAACAGGCTGGGGGTGCAACAGAAGGGAACCTGGAGATGGCCAACGAGTTGAACCAGTTCTTTAACAGGTTTGATTCTGGGTCCTCTGTGGCGCAACACCCATCCCCCCACAGCCCACGCTCCCTAACCCTTCACAGCTGCAACTGCCCAACACCTCCTCCATCCCCCCACAAACATGGCCGCCTAAAGCTACAACCCCCGATGGCTACTCACCCACCCATCCCCCACAGCTGCCACTCTCCAACACCTCCGCCATTAACACCTCCAGCACTGAAAGCACTATGAGCATCATCCCCCGGGCCAGGCTGACCATCACAGCTGACCAGGTGAAGAAGGAGCTGAAGAGGCTGCACGAGGTAAGGCCACAGGACCAGATAACATCTGTCCCAGAGTTCTGAGGGCCTGTGCTGATCAGCTGAGCGGAGTGCTCCAGCGACTGTTCAACTTGAGCCTGCGCTTGGAGAGAGTCCCGGTGCTCTGGAAGACATCATGCCTGGTCCCGGTACCAAAGAAAGGGCTCCCCTCTGTCCTCAACGACTACAGACCAGTTGCACTGACTTCTCACATCATGAAGACACTGGAGAGGCTGGTCTTATCCCACCTGAGACCCCTGGTCAGCTCATCACTGGACAACCTACAGTTTGCCTACCAGCCCAGTGTTGGTGTGGAGGATGCGATCATCTACATGCTGCAAAGGGCCTACTCACACCTGGACAGGGCTGGCAACACTGTAAGGATCATGTTTTTCGACTTCTCCAGTGCCTTCAATACCATCCAGCCCTTACTTCTAAGGAGGAAGCTGGAGGAGATGCAAGTCGATGCCTCCACGACCTCGTGGATCACTGACTACCTGACGGGCAGACCACAGTCTGTGAGACTTCAGAACTGTGTGTCTGAACAGGTAGTGAGTAACACAGGGGTACCTCAAGGGACAGTTCTTTCTCCATTCCTCTTCACCCTCTATACTTCGGACTTTAAGTACAACTCAAAGTCATGCCACCTGCAAAAGTTCTCAGATGACTCTGCAATTGTGGGATGTATCAAGGGTGAGCAGGAGGAGGAGTACAGAGGACTGGTCAGCAGCTTTGTGGAGTGGTGTGGGGTGAACCACTTGGAACTGAATGTTACAAAGACAAACGAACTGGTGGTAGATTTCAGGAGGAAAAAGGTCAAACCTACTCCTGTCTACATCCATGGGATCGGCGTGGAGATGGTGGACTCGTACAAGTACCTGGGAGTGCACATCTACGATAGACTGGAATGGTCTAAGAACATCAAGGCCATCTATTAGAATGGACAGAGCCGACTTTACTTCTTGAGGAGGCTCAGGTCCTTCAATGTGTGTAGTAAGATGCTACACATGTTTTATCAGTCGGTGGTAGCGAGTGCCATTTTCTACGCAGTGGTGTGCTGGGGCTCTGGGATTAGAGCAGTAGATTCCAAAAGGCTGAACAAGCTCATCAGGAGAGTAAGCTGTGTCATTGGGTCTGACCTGAACCCCTTGGAGGTAGTGGCTGAGAGGAGAATGATGTCCAAACTAGAGGCCATCATGGACAACTTCTTCCATCCCCTCTATGACAGGCTTGCAGGAATGAAGAGCACGTTCAGCAATAGACTGATTCATCCACGGTGCGACAGGGAGCGCTACAGGAGGTCATTCTTGCCGTCTGCCATAAGACTGTACAACGCATCCACCTTGCGTCTTGGCAGAGGCAACATCGACAGTGACCTGTTTCTGGACTAAACGCATATACAGATGCAGCCATTCAAAATGGGTGAGGTATTTCGCGGCATACCCCGGTGGGCGTGTCACAGTATCACGCAGTATCACGCGGTATCACGTGTGTCACGTGACTAACTATCCGGCGTCGCCTTGTAAAACCGCCAGGGGGAGCTTAACCTCTCATGTACAGCATTTGAGCCTTTAATTTTGAACTGTGTATTACAGCATGTTAATCATCAGTCATTAAAATGTTGGTATATATTATGAAAGCAAGATTGCTCAGTTGGACAGAAGTACACAACCTACCTTTATCAGAAATATTTATGCATCAAAGCCTTTACTGAAGATATTACTAATAGTATTAATAATGGATGACTTTGGACAAGCTGTATACTCAAAGTATAATTTCTTTAGCACATTTGTACAAGCACTTGGAATCTGTCCAAGCCATACTTTGTCAGGCATTTTGTTTTACTTCAACGGGGCATAAAAACTTTCTTGCTTTTAACAGGGCGTTTCATAATTTCTAGCTACGAAAATGATTTAAAATGTGACACCTATCATTCAACTAGAGCTTAAAATATCACAAGGAAAAATACACACCGGTATTCCATTTCTCCCTAAACATTGTATGCTTCGAAGTCTTTAACTAATGTGATACCGGAGTCAACAAGCATACTTTTAGAATTTGATTAAAAGGGAATATAATATGGAATCGCGTATCTAAATAATTTAATAACGGTATGATTATATCCGTGTACTGCGGCAGGACTGTGTAAGGCTGTTTCGCCTACCTGATCCTGCGAGCTGTCTTGTAGCCTACTGGTCTAGGTGCGTGACTACCAACTGGCAGGTTGTGTGTTCAAATCCAGCTGGTGCTGGACTTTTATTTTAACAAACATTTCTTCGAAAAAATACGTAAGCGATATTATGGACAATCAATTGACTTTTATATTTCAAAATATCGCAACATGATCGATATTTGCGATATTTTGAATATATCTTCCCTTCTGACAGCGGTTCCTGCTTCTATTGTGTGTGTGTGTGTGCAACAGTAAATTTTTATAGAGAAATGGAGGCTGGACAGTATGCGTTACAATATAAACATTTATATTGATTTAAATCGTGTTCTGATTTAAATCGCAAACGCGTGTTTAATTATGTGTTTTTTAATCATGATCAGGCTAATGCATTTCTACATTTTCTGTATGAACCAGCTTAGAGGTTCATACAGAAAGACAGCTTGTGTTTAAATTGAGTGTGAGGTAATTTATGCTTCTAAAGTCATGGTCAGTATTGTTGTACTGTGCTGTACTGTGTCACATTATTTTATAGCGTTTTAATTGCTTTATTAAATCCGGTGGCGCTGTGTTAGTTTCCTGACTCACATTATTTAAACTGCGACACTGATCATTCATCTCTAAATAAACTTTATTTTATATAGCGTTTTGAGCGAATAGGTAATTAGATTGCTCATAAACCTAATCACTTTTTCTACATAAACACAGCGTGATTGCTCTCTGAAAATGCTTTTCCTTTATTTTTAAAGTAGGCTCAAATTTCAACTATAGATCGTATTATTATAAACTTTCTTGGAAAAAATGTATTTTATGTAAACCATGTTTGCTATTAATTCATTTAGGGCTAAAATACGTTCATTGTCTTCTAATCGAGTCGAGTTGACATTGGAAGCCTGCCACACCCGGACCGTTAAACCAACGCATTAGCACGTCAAAGCCCATTGAGCCAGTATTGGCTTTAGTATCCTCCCCCTTCTCCCCTCAATTCAATTCAATTCAATTCAAGGTGTTTTATTTGCATGACAGATGGGTACAAGCAGTGTTGGGTACTGTATGTATATTGTAACGCTTACGGCAGACAAGCACTGTGTAGGAGCCGACGCACAAGAGCAGCGCCTGCAATTTTTATATTTATAACTTAGTTTTTAAAATTAGTCAAGCAATACGAAGCATCTCCTTTTACTTAGTGCCTGAGCATACTGCAACGCGTGTGAAGCCCATAAACGATATTAATTTTGGAACTTAAACATACAGTATATGGCTGGTCTCGGTACTTTAAAGAAAACATACACACCAGTATTCCATTTCTCCCTAAACATTTTAAGCATCGAAGTCTTTAACTAACGCGATACCGGAGTCAACAAGCATACTTTTAGAATTTGATTAAAAGGGAATATAATATGGAATCGCGTATCTCCAGAATTTAAAGACCAGACAATCGCAAACTCGTTTTCAATAAAATTATTTTATTCATTAAGCAGTTTGTGAGAGGGACATCCAGCAGGGAGAGACACACACACCGGTTTTCATTGACAACATTGTTTTTTTTTTCAATTCCTCTTGTCTAACAGGAATGTTTTGTTTGTGGACAGACTGTTAGACAAGAGGAAAAGAGCGCCTCCTCCTACGAAGCATTTCGTTGATCCGATCACGAATTATTTTCCAGTCGTACGCAGCAAGGGTTGAGAATCTCCGATTCACCATCGTACTAATGGTTTCCCAGAGATTGGGTTAAAAAAAAACAAAAAACATACTAACAACTGTGCCATCCTACTCCTTAGTTAATACATTTTATTATTCATAAACAGTTAACATTGTTAGCAAAATATTTTGAAACATATTTAACCCTATTTTTTCTTTAGTTTTGTATTTAACTTATTATATGATAGTCAGACTTAATGTATATTTGAACAATGAAAATATATTTTTACAAGATTTTACATTAAGCACTTAAAATTAATATGGTTAATAATAGTAAACTGTAACATGCTGTAACAAGATCGGTTACAAGAAGAAAATGCTTTCAGAGAAAATGTTTCAACCAAACCTGTTCCCACACACCCCGCCCCCACTACCATTAGAATATACACAAACATTTTAGCGTTTCATTCTGAGCAGAAGACCCTCACACCTGAAGAGTGCTGGCTGTGACGAATTAAACCGGTTTTACAGGTTTCAATCACAGACCATGTGACATGGGACTCAGTAAACTACAGTAACACCGTATTTGATAACGCTTTAAAAACGCTATAAAATATTGTGACTTGGCACAGAACAAGTTTACAACACAGTACAAAGATAAATGCTGACCATGACTTTAGAAGCATAAATTGCCTTACACTCAATTTAAACACAAGCTGTTTAAATTGAGCTGTTTAAATTTAGCCCTCTAAGCTGGTTCATACAGAAATGTAGAGATCTAGGCTCAGAACACACAGCTTCATTAGCGAATACATATGCAGGACAACTAGAGAAGACGTTTTACAGAGGGTGGATTTTTAGAAACATCCCATCAGACATCCCATCATATTCACAACGTGAAATCTAGAAAATAATATTACGTAACCAAACTCCGCAATATGGAAACAGAACCTGTGTAATTGTTGATAGATGATGTACTCGTAACATTTTTTCAAGACGAACTACAACATTTAAAAAATGACTTGTATGTACTTGATATCTCTAATCAATCCACGGGTCCCAGCACAAAACGAAAGTAAAACGCATACCGTTTCTCGCTTCTTATTGCTCAAAAGTAATTTGACCGTATGAAATGCATAATATAAACCTAGAAACATATACGTGAGCAGTACTTAAGCACTGTAGTATTGGTGTTAAGACATACCTCTCAAATACTGTAAATCAAGTTAAAAATATCTCAAGACCGATTCTGGTCGTAATGAAACCATGCAAGGGAGTTTTTATGTCCGTTGCAGTTCTTTTGCAACTTGAATATAATTATATCGTTATTAATTTCTTGAGATACGCGATTCCATATTATATTCCCTTTTAATCAAATTCTAAAAGTATGCTTGTTGACTCCGGTATCACGTTAGTTAAAGACTTCGAAGCTTACAATGTTTAGGGAGAAATGGAATACCGGTGTGTATTTTTTTCTTTAAAGTACCGAGACCAGCCATATACTGTATGTTTATGTTAAGATTTCCCTTCAGTGGTAAAATTAGATATGAATATTCAATACTTAAACGGACACAGTTAAGACATTAAATATACATATGCATATTGCATACAGTACAGTTTGCATACGGTAATATGTTTATGTTACGCGATTAAAAAATAAATAAATAAAACTGGAAGGTCCAGCACCACCATTATGTTTATATGGTTGTTTTTGTTGGTTGGTTGTTATTATGGTTATTAATAATACGATCTATAGTTGAAATCTGAGCCTAAATAAAAAGAAAAAGCAAGTGATTAGGTTTATGAGCAATCTAATTACTTATTCGTTTAAAAAGCTATATAAAATAAAGTTTATTATTAATTTGCTGGACAGAGCGGTGAACATTATTATGCATAAGACAAAGATAACGATCCTGATCAGTTTAGAAATCTGTGTACGCTGTAAGGTTTTTACTTCTTAACCTTTTAAAATACACATTTTGAATAGAAAGAAATCCTCTTCCTGGTAGTGTGTATAGCACGCCAGCACGTCTTTTTTCTCCAATCAGAGGGGTGTCAGATAGTGTCAGCCAATCACCATTCTGCGTTGGGTAGCAACGGGTGACTGTTCTCAGGCGGAAGATGTAAACAGCTTAATGTTCGTGTTAAATTTTTTTTTTTAATTCAATTAAACGGGCACAGTTAAGACATCAAATATACATATACATACTGTATACAGTACAGTTTGCATATGGTAATATGTTTATGTTACGCGATTAAAAAATAATTAAATAAAAATGAAAAGTCCAACACCAGCTGGATTTGAACACCCAACCAGGCAGTTGGTAGTCACGCACCTAGACCAGTAGGCTACAAGACAACTCGCATGATCAGGCAGGCGAAACAGCCTTACACAGTCCTGCCGCAGTACACGGATATAATCATACCATTATTAAATTCTTTAGATACGCGATTCCATATTATATTCCCTTTTAATCAAATTCTAAAAGTATGCTTGTTGACTCCGGTATCACGTTAGTTAAAGACTTCGAAGCTTACAATGTTTAGGGAGAAATGGAATACTGGTGTGTATTTTTTTCTTTAAAGTACCAAGACCAGCCATATACTGTATGTTTACGTTCCAAAATTAATATCGTTTATGGCCTTCACACGCGTTACAGTATGCTCCTATTCTTTTTATGCTCAGCTACTAAGATTTCCCTTCAGTGGTAAAATTCTATATCTACAACGGGCACAGTAAAGACGTTTACAGTACAGTAAGTCTTTCTACGACAGACCAACGGACCACGAGTGCCCCTGTCGGTCAACCAATCACGCACCGCGGTATCGCTTGTCATCTTACCCGCGGTATCTGTACTGCGGTGTCTGTACCGCGCACTTTGAATGGCTGCATCTGTACACATCTACTGCTACATCTGTTCTCTTTCTTTTTCTTTTTCTTTTTCCCGTTTACAACCACTTTTGTGCAATATATGCCAGGGACCTTATCAATACATTTATATTTATAATTATATCTATGGTTACATCTATGTTTATATTCATACGTGTGATACAATTTTCTGTGTACTGTTCTGTTCTAGTTTGCTCTTGTGTGTCCGGACTTTGAGTAACTCTTGTATTGTATTGTATGTATTGTACTATTATTATTTAATTCGTTACACTGTGGCTGTGTTGTGTGTGTTAAGCTGCTGTTGCACTGCAATTTCCCATGGGATCAATAAAGTTTCTATCTATCATGATGAAATTACTTTCTGAAATTGCCAATTTACAAAGTTATGGCCCAGAAAAACAATTTTCCTGTTTTGTATAAAGGCTATGACTTTGTCACCTGGTTAATATTTAAGTGTGGAATCTTGAAGATTGCTTGATTCTGTAGGAATATTCCTTTGAACCAAGTGCTAATAGAAGTGGCAAACATTTGACTACTTACCAGGAAAAGCACTAGGTATTATTTAAATATCGCAAAATCAAGTATTTGTTTTCATTATTTCATTACTGAATGAACTTTATACTATTAGTAGTATAAAGTGACACCTTTCGTCAAACTTTTGAGAGGTACCATGCCCCCTTTTCCAGCCAATGGGAGTCAGCGGTGGTTGGATGTCCCGCCCCCTTGTCAGCCAATGACGTGTTGTTATGTGTGCATGTCCCGCCCCCTCAGGAGCCAATGGTGTGTCGTTAAGGGTCGGAACTCCCGCCTTCCCCCTCGGCCGGTCGGTCCGGAGCCTCAGGGTCCCAAAGTCCCAAGGTGGCGCATCCCTCGCTTTAGGTGTGTGAAAGTGTGTATTGGTTAGGAAGGTAACCACGTCTGCAGCGGGGTTGAATGCACTCTATTATAACCCTAGGGAATCAATAGTTACGGTGGTGCGGGGAGTCTGGTGAGGGCCGCGAGCGGCGCCAGCCGCGGCCGGGTGACCGAGTGATTGTCTGGCCAGGCTGCTTATACGCTGCACAAGCCGTGTCTCAAAAGCAGCAGGGTTGTAAGCACACACACACACACAAACACACACACACACACACACACACACACACACACTGACTGCGTAAAGTCTCACGGAAAGAACTCGCAGGACAAACACCATGTGAAATGTGAACCGCTTTATTTCAACAGTGGGTGTTTCAAACACTGAAACAACGCAGCACACACACGTTACTGGCTCCTGTTTGCATTCAAAAATGAAATGTTGGTGCGGAAAATTAGTTCGGTACACATAACCACCACCCCAACATTGCTGAGGAACTTTGAGGATCTGAAAAAGCATTCATAAACCCCTTCTGGGCATCAGCTCCCCATGTCTAAAGCCATGCAAACCACACTGGGCGATCCGATCTAGCAGAGCAAAAATATTTGCCTGCGTAATCAGCAGGATGGTGTTACCACAGGTTCTGTGCAAAACGCTGTATTTTGGAATACACACTGTAGAACCCCCAAGGCTTCCGTTTCTGATCTGAAAACATCAGATCTGCAATAATTTCACTCAAGTTCTTGACATACACATCTATCTCTTTAACAAATTTAAGGACATTAGCATTTGACTCTTTGTTTTGCATATCAAGCTTTGTAGAAGTGTGTAAAGCACTCTTAGTAAGAATTCAGACATATACATTCAAAATTCTTCATTCTTCGGACGATGGCACACCCGGGTCTGTAAAACAGAGTGAACTCTGTATTCACATTTTACACAGATCTCTTTTTTGTGTCTGTAAAAATAAGAATAGTGTTTCTTTTGCAACGCATCAAAAGTCACGTCTACTAATTTTTCATCCAGCTGTTCAAGTATGGTGTGTACATGCTCGTATGGGGAGCGGTCCTCAATTATGTTTTTCAGCAACTGTTTTATGCCCCGCTCAGTGTCATTTGTAATGGTGTACGAACCCAGACACCTGGCGGTGTACAGAACAGCCGATAAAATTCGAGCTAAACTGAGAGACTTATAAATTTCTAAAGTGGCAAACGTCACATCTTCAAACCCATCTGTGTAGCCGACAGACAGGCATGTGTGACCCCGCTGCCTGGGATGGTCAATCAAACAGACCGGGCAGTCATCAACCAGGACCCCCTTTAAAAAGTGTTTGAAGATGCAATAAACTACTGCTTTCACAATCTGGGCCATAACATCGGGCTCATTAGGGACATCGTAAGCTAAACCTGGTTGGGCATCAGCTTTATTAACATTTGACCGAACACACAAGCATAGACACGAAACATTCAGTTGTGCCAGTAGGCTGAAGATTGGCCCATCCACATCCTCTTTATTCTATTAAAGAAAAAAGAAAAGGAAGGCTTAACAAAATAGACGTGCTTTGTACCTAAAATATCGAGCATTTAACTCACTTTTGAGCTAAGGTTTTTCGTTAATATTTACCATTTGTAGCGTGGTATCACCGCGAGCACCCGGCAGTTCTTCAACATCTGGTACCCCAGCTGAACTCAAACCCCCGCCGCTGTCACAGGGTGCAGAGGGCGGGGTTTGGGTTTTGCTCAAAAGAAGACCAAGTATTAAAACGCGAAGATACAACAATTCCACGATCAGAAAAAATATTTTAGCCGCCTACCTCTTCACTTTGTAGAGTAGCAGACCCCAATGTTTCTCCACACAAAGAAGCCATCTTCGCAGCTCCCAACAAGGGGCGGTGTCTGACAGCTCCAAGGACGCGCTGCGACCCTGTCAGGCCGGAGCGTTTAAGAATGTGCGCCAATGGTGTAACCACGCCTACATAACACAAGACATTTTTCAATTGGTTGTGATACTTTAAAATGACCCCCTCCCCCATTGTTATATTGAGAGCGAAAAGTATTCACATATCAGTTTATAAGTTTTAAACTTTAAAAGTATTAACACACAACGCAAACACAAATGATGTGTTTGCCCAGAAAATAAATTTTAAACACACGGGGTTGGTCTTAAAATTTTTAAAATAATGTAATAAGACAGTTTATTTTTAATAACACATTCGCGACAGCTTTTTCGAAAGTTTGAGATAAATTTCCACACATCGTAAGCGTAAAAGTCTTTAAGGTATTAACAGGCAACAGGGGTATTGTTCTTTATACTTTAACGGATTGGTCTTAAAGTTTTAAAATCACGTATTAAAGATAATTTGAGATGTTTTGGAGATGTGCGGTGTGTGGGGGGGGGGGCTCAAATTGACCACAGGGAAAGTTTATAAACATTTTATATTCATGTAAAGTTTTCTAATATACAAGCACCACATATTTCACGCAAAAATGTTCTTAACATCGCATCGCGAGAAAATAAAACCTCAAAACGTCAAGCTTGGTTTGTGAACACGTCACTATAAAGAACAGATACATTTTCTTACAGCGTAAATAAAAAACGTTTTGCTTGATAATATTCTTAGCGGTCTGTTGGTGAATCAAACACAGACACCGCGGCACATTTTCACCACGTTTTAACAGCTATGAAATTTAGACGCCGTTGTATGCCTTAAAATAATATAGATTTTAACATTATAACGGTCTAAAACGTTTTCTAAAATGTTTCTTAAAATAATTTCTACAGACCAGTACGTGCACCCCAAACGATACCTAAGATTAATGGTTTTATGGGGGGCCATGTGTGTTTCTTAGAAGAGAATGTTTATCGGTTTGGGTATAAGTACCAGTGGTTTAACAGGCGAAGTTTTGGTTGGATTCCAATTCTTACAGTCTCACATTATCTCCTAACTCGTCAGAATGAATCACGTCGATCAATTACAACAGTCTGAAGACAGTCTATTTACAGACTTAACACTGTTTGACTTGATAGACGAAGACTAGGATTCCACAAATTTCAGCGGTATGTATATCTGGCTTATTGTGAGACAATTACAATGTCACGGTGCATGTCTCATGTTAGCTATAGTTACAAAACATTGTATAATATTTGTATACTAGGCAATATTGAATTATTATAATGGAATTACCAGGGAGTTGTTCCGTAATGTGGTCGTGACTGTGTGTATCCATTCATTTCCATTAGCCCCGAAAACCACAGCTGTAAAAGGACCAGTTACGGTGCAACCCAACACTGATGAGTAATTACGACAATGTTTTGAATAACCCTTTATGACCATGTGAGTCTTAAAGACACAGGGGTACATTCTCCACACCAATACACGTATGTGTCTATTCCACAGACGCAGGCGAAGGGACAAGTCGCTACACATTTAAAAAACCTTGTTTGGGGTTTACAATACCACCGCAAAACCTTGTGGAGGCACATGCAGATCTTCACGTCATACCAGAGGGTGCAGAGCATATTATCAGATCGCCTGGGAGAAGAGGTCGGTATTATATGAAACATTCTTTTAGCATGGCCATTTAAACGTGTCTATAATAAAAATCCCCACCGTTTTTCTATTTTTGGTAATTTGCGGTGTTGAGTTCTTTCACTAATGGTATTTTCCCTCTCCGTGCAGACCCCGAACCTTTAAAAAGTAAACTGCAACGCCGAGCCAACACGTTAACTGGGTCAATGAGCTCAAAACGTCTGAAATCAACAACAAAGGTTAATAAAATTTAAGCGTGGTCAAGATGTGTTATGATCCACTTACGGCAAACGTTACTTCTTTTGTGAGGATGTTAATTCGCTGAAAGATCCTAGTTCGCATAGTTTTCTGTTTGGGAGTGTTAAAAAGCCTTATTTTAAAACTGCTTGGCTTTTAAAGTTAAAAGCGGCTGGTCTGTGCGAGGGGTCTATATGACGTTAACCACGCCGCTTTACCCAGTAGCGCCACCACAGTCTTAAAGGAAACCGGTGTAACAACATGTCCGGGTAACTTGTTCCATTCACACACAGCCCTTTGTGTAAGGATGCGCCACATGTGTGGTGTTTTTATCATAGTTATCGTAGTTTTCTGATTTTGACCGTTTAGATTTAATTGATTATTGTGTTGAAAAGTCTTTTATTTTTATCACAGTGTAGTTTTCTGATTTTGAGATATGGAGCATTGGCGTGGTATTAAAAAGTCTTTTATTTATTCACACAGCAGCTGTATCGACGAGCGGGGAAAAAAATGTGGCGGAAACGTCGGACCCTAAGGTGGCATCGGAGACGGCTGTTAAGACGCTGACCAAAACCAAACGTGTCAAGCCATTGGAGCGAAATAATAACGCACCTAAAGACTTGGTGCTTGGTGATGTGGGATACTCAGTGCGGTATATTGCAGAGTTAGTATCAAAGGTGGGCACTAATGAGGTGGATAAAAAGCGGTATTTAGAGAATCTAATAGCCGCTTTAGCAAGTGTCCATTCAGTGTTTCCAAAAACGATCCAGGTTTACGCCGCTAGCCTCTTAGATGTTTTTTTCTAAAGAGGATGTCAATCTAACCTCTGGATTTCGTTACCTGATAATGCTATTTCAGACCCACTGGGATAAATGACTAAACATGCGGTCTAAAAAGTGTTTAAAAGACCGACCGCTTGCCAACATCAAGCGTTTGTACATAAATAAAAGAATTAAACTAGCAAAAGCATGTTTGTTGCGTCGTAAAAGATTCAGAGAGAGGCATCAGATTTCCCAAGGGCCGCCCGAACCACGCAATGAAAATGCAGTGGTAGAAAATAACTTAATGCCCGAGGGTGCTGTAGGAGAACAGGATGGTGGTAACTTTGAAAACCGAGAACCGGTTGTACTGAATGATCTGAATCAGGTTGGTGGCGGTGCAGGTGCGAATAGAGGCCCCTTAGTTTTCCTGGAGCGTATACGTAGTTATAACAGGTCTTATAATAATTTTAGAGCAACAGAGCACCATGAAGAATTTCGTTTTGTTAATCTCGACAGAATAGCCTCGTATGTACAGGCTATAGATGCTGTGCATGGTGCACTCCAGAGAATATAGGATGAACTTTCTCCAAACATCGGGGCGAATGATTTTGTACAGCTGCGTTTGACTGCAGGTGGTTTTAACAAACCCTTGTTGTCACGCAGGAGACAACCCAGAGAATTAAATGCTGCCGATTTTGTAAGCCACATCTCAGACCTCTTACAGAGCCACACAGAAGTTCTCACCGATGACAGCCTCCGATTAGTGGTGACGATAGTTAGGAATATGCAGGGGAGTGCCCGCCGAAGATTTAAATCCGTTCTGTAAAGCCTGGTAATTGCTCAGAAAAAAGTGCACCTTATCGACTTACATTACACGGGCGGTAATCTATGTTTCGCCGGGAGTGTGTACAGTTTGTGAATGAAGGTTGTACCGATGGGGAAATGTTACAGGGCGCTAAACGAATGCACAAAGAGTTGGGTTTTCCAGAGAATCGGAAAATTCGTTTGTCAGACATTACCGCTTTTGAAAAACATTTAAAGGTGGTCATTAAAATTTTGTACTACGACCAGGTTGATTGGAAATATTTAACAACGGGGCCCACACCACCAAATTCTAAAATACTTTTTGTTCTACTGCATGAAGAGCATTTTTATGGGGTTTTAAATATTAAATCTTTCGTGGGGGCGGCATATTTTTGCACTAACTGCCATGCGGCAGTTAAAAGTCGGTGATCTCGCAACCACAGACTCAGTCGAAAAAACACGTTTGGGGCATCGTCATGTCTTCACGCGTTCGGAGAAACCTGACTCTCTTATATTTTCTGGTAAAAGCCGGCCCCCAAGCAGCAGAAAGCTATTCTCTGCGGGGCTACAAATGATCTTGTACAAGCCATAGCTGAAATCGCCTTGAATACCTTGAAAGGGAACATACCGTTATCTGCTAAGCAGTTTGGGACCCTGAAGAGAAAGCGTAAGCTTAAAAAGACTTTGAGTCGAAAGGGTCTTTCTCTTAAAAGAAAGAGACTGTTGGTGAACCAGTCCGGCGGTTTTATTGGGACCCTGTTGAGTATTTCAGTACCATTGATTACGGGGCTTCTACAACGTCAATAATGGAGCACGCTGAAAAAATCAGAAACAGCTCGATCGACTCCGAGAGCGGTCTGGTATTAAAAAAAGGCTTGAGCGCTATAACAGCAAATGTACAGATGCAGCCATTCAAAGTGAGCGGTACAGACACGTGCCGCAGGTAAGATGACACGGGGTACCGCGGTGCGTGATTGGTTGACCGACAGGGGCACTCGTGGTCCGTTGGTCTGTCGTAGAAAGACTTACTGTAAACGTCTTTACTGTGCCCGTTGTAGATATTGAATTTTACCACTGAAGGGAAATCTTAGTAGCTGAGCATAAAAAGAATAGGAGCATACTGTAACGCGTGTGAAGGCCATAAACTATATTAATTTTGGAACGTAAACATACAGTATATAGCTGGTCTTGGTACTTTAAAGAAAAAAATACACACCAGTATTCCATTTCTCCCTAAACATAGTACGCTTCGAAGTCTTTAACTAACGTGATACCGGAGTCAACAAGCATACTTTTAGAATTTGATTAAAAGGGAATGTAATATGGAATCGCGTATCTCAAGAATTTAATAACGGTATGATTATATCCGTGTACTGCGGCAGGGCTGTGTAGGGCTGTTTCGCCTGCCTGTTCATGCGAGCTGTCTTGTAACTTACTGGTCTAGGTGCGTGACTACCAACTGGCAGGTTGTGTGTTCAAATCCAGCTGGTGCTGGAACTTTCAGTTTTATTTATTTATTTTTTAATCGAGTAACATAAACATATTACCGTACAGATGCAGCCATTCAAAATGGGTGAGGTATTTCGTGGCATACCGCGACACGCCCACCGGGGTATCACGCGGTATCACGTGTGTCACGTGACTAACTATCCGGCGTCGCCTTGTAAAACCGCCAGGGGGAGCTTAACCTCTCATGTACAGCATTCGAGCCTTTAATTTTGAACTGTGTATTACAGCATGTTAATCATCAGTCATTCAAAAGTTGGTATATTGTACGAAAGCAAGATTGCTCAGTTGGACAAAAGTACACAACCTACCTTTATCAGAAATATTTATGCATCAAAGCCTTTACTGAAGATATTACTAATAGTATTAATAATGGATGACTTTGGACAAGCTGTATACTCAAAGTAGAATTTCTTTAGCACATTTGTACAAGCACTTGGAATCTGTCCAAGCCATACTTTGTCAGGCATTTTGCTTTACTTCAACGGGCATAAAAACTTCCTTGCTTTTACCAGGGCGTTTCATAATTTCTAACTACGAAAATGATTTAAAATGCGACATCTATCATTCAACTAGAGCTTAAAATATCACAAGGAAAAATACACACCAGTATTGTAAGCTTCGAAGTCTTTAACTAACGTGATACCGGAGTCAACAAGCATACTTTTAGAATTTGATTAAAAGGGAATGTAATATGGAATCGCGTATCTCAAGAATTTAATAACGGTATGATTATATCCGTGTACTGCGGCAGGGCTGTGTAGGGCTGTTTCGCCTGCCTGTTCATGCGAGCTGTCTTGTAACTTACTGGTCTAGGTGCGTGACTACCAACTGGCAGGTTGTGTGTTCAAATCCAGCTGGTACTGGAACTTTCAGTTTTATTTATTTATTTTTTAATCGAGTAACATAAACATATTACCGTACAGATGCAGCCATTCAAAATGGGTGAGGTATTTCGTGGCATACCGCGACACGCCCACCGGGGTATCACGCGGTATCACGTGTGTCACGTGACTAACTATCCGGCGTCGCCTTGTAAAACCGCCAGGGGGAGCTTAACCTCTCATGTACAGCATTCGAGCCTTTAATTTTGAACTGTGTATTACAGCATGTTAATCATCAGTCATTCAAAAGTTGGTATATTGTACGAAAGCAAGATTGCTCAGTTGGACAAAAGTACACAACCTACCTTTATCAGAAATATTTATGCATCAAAGCCTTTACTGAAGATATTACTAATAGTATTAATAATGGATGACTTTGGACAAGCTGTATACTCAAAGTAGAATTTCTTTAGCACATTTGTACAAGCACTTGGAATCTGTCCAAGCCATACTTTGTCAGGCATTTTGCTTTACTTCAACGGGCATAAAAACTTCCTTGCTTTTACCAGGGCGTTTCATAATTTCTAACTACGAAAATGATTTAAAATGCGACATCTATCATTCAACTAGAGCTTAAAATATCACAAGGAAAAATACACACCAGTATTGTAAGCTTCGAAGTCTTTAACTAACGTGATACCGGAGTCAACAAGCATACTTTTAGAATCTGATTAAAAGGGAATATAATATGGAATCGCGTATCTCAAGAATTTAATAACGGTATGATTATATCCGTGTACTGCGGCAGGGCTATGTAGGGCTGTTTCGGCTGCCTGCTCATGCGAGCTGTCTTGTAGCCTACTGGTCTAGATGCGTGACTACCAGCTGGCTGGTTGTGTGTTCGAATCCAGCTGGTGCTGGACCTTCCAGTTTTATTTATTTATTTTTTAATCGCGTAACATAAACATATTACCGTATGCAAACTGTACTGTATACAATATGTATATGTATATTTAATGTCTTAACTGTGCCCGTTTAAGTATTGAATATTCATATCTAATTTTACCACTGAAGGGAAATCTAAACATAGACATACAGTATATGGCTGGTCTCGGTACTTTAAAGAAAAAAATACACACCAGTATTCCATTTCTCCCTAAACATTGTAAGGTTCGAAGTCTTTAACTAACGTGATACCGGAGTCAACAAGCATACTTTTAGAATTTGATTAAAAGGGAATATAATATGGAATTGCGTATCTCAAGAAATTAATAACGATATAATTATATTCATGTTGCAAAAGAACTGCAACGGACATAAAAACTTCCTTGCTTTTAACAGAGCGTTCCATAATTTCTAACTACGAAAATGCCAGGTGAAAGGATTTGTAAACATATTTTGTTAAAGCAAGTCAGTTTTTTTCTGCAACACATTAAATACATTTTTCCAAGAAAGTTTAGCCTTTGTCACTAATGAAACCACTAAATAAAGACATAAATATAGAAATCTTAAGATTTGTTTTATTTAATGTTGGTAGCAGGATGAACTGTCAGAGTGTATATTTTGTCGCAAAGTTGCTGCAAGATGTTAACAGTGAAAAAGGTATTTAGAAATGAGATATTTCAAGATGAAAAAGAAAGCATACACGAAACATGGTTTCATTACGACCAGAATCGGTCTTGAGATATTTTTAACTTGATTTACAGTATTTGAGAAGTATGTCTTAACACCGATACTACAGTGCTTAAGTACTGCTCACGTATATGTTTCTAGGTTTATATTATGCATTTCATACGGTCAAATTACTTTTGAGCAACTAATAAGAAGCGCGAAATGGTATGCGTTTTACTTTCGTTTTGTGCTGGGACCCGTGGATTGATTAGAGATATCAAGTACATACAAGTCATTTTTTAGTCATTTTGTTGTAGTTCGTCTTGAAAAAATGTTACAAGTACATCATCTATCAACAATCACACAGGTTCTGTTTCCATATTGCGGATTTTGGTTAGGTATTATCAAATCCAGTGGTGCTGTTAGTTTACTGAGTCCCATGTCACATGGTCTGTGATTGAAACCTGTAAAACCGGTTTAATTCGTCACAGCCAGCACTCTTCAGGTGTGAGGGTCTTCTGCTCAGAATGAAACGCTAAAATGTTTGTGTATATTCTAATGGTAGTGGGGGCAGGGTGTGTGGGAACACCCTGCATTGGAGATCTATGTTCTTCACACCTGAAACATTTTCTCTGAAAGCATTTTCTTCGCAGTTTAACCGATCTTGTTACAGCATGTTACAGTTTACTATTATTAACCTTATTAATTTTAAGTGCTTAATGTAAAATCTTGTAAAAATATATTTTCATTGTTCAAATATACATTAAGTCTGACTATCATATAATAAGTTAAATACAAAACTAAAGAAAAAATAGGGTTAAATATAATTCAAAATATTTTGCTAACAATGTTAACTGTTTATGAATCATAAAATGTATTAACTAAGGAGTAGGATGGCACAGTTGTTAGTATGTTTTTTGTTTTGTTTCTTTTTCATAAACACAACAGTAGTACCTGATGTCTCAGTGGCTTTCAAAAGTAAATTATGCAATAAATAACCACATGTAAGACTCTGATGCTTAAAATGTTTAGGGAGAAAGTGGAATACTGGTGTGTATTTTTTCTTTAAACTACCAATACCAGCCATATACAGTCTGTAACGTAGGGATTTCTATATGTCTTTATTTAGTGGTTACATTAGTGACAAAGGCTAAACTTTTAGCTTCAGTAATGTGTACATATCTCCCCTTTTTATAAAACATGGTTGAAAACTGTTCCAGAGCCCCTGTTGTTTCACCAGTGAAATGTACATCATGAAATGCCTCTCCCTGTTCAATCCACTGGAAAAAAGAAAAGGAGCATAAAGCTTCTGATGGTCATAAACGATATTCATTTAGGAGCAGCATCAGAGGTATGTTTTTAACTGCACTGCATTGGAGAAAATACCATAGTGTGTTTTTTTTTTTACTCCCTGGCGGAAACTGGCTTCCAGAAGAATCAGTATGGCTCAGAGATTAAATAAAACTTCACTCGCACCAAACAAATGTATATTTCTAAATATCATAACATAATCGAATTTAAGTCATTTTTAAAAACAATGAATAATCACCTATGCGTTACAATATAAACATTTATATTGATTTAAATTGCGTTTAAATCACCTTTATTTAAAACCCATAAATAAAGCTGATACTGTTTAGACTTTCAATTATTTAAAACTGTATTAAAGCAGCACGATACACAATGCAACGTAAATCGCTATTTTTGTCTTCTGTGTAATAATGTTCACCTCTCTGTCCAGCAAATTTACAATAGTAATAATAATGAACTTTATTGTATATGGCGCCTTTAAAGGTGGCTCCTCAAAGCGCTTTACAGTTTAAAAACAATACTGTTAGGCTGGGAAAACGATTTTTTTTTAAGAAATACAAAATGAGATATAATGATACGTTCCGGCTTAGACATTAACGAAGAGCATAACGCGTGTACTGTATACACTGCAAGTACAACCCCCCTCTCTGCAGGAGTGCTGGCTGTGACGAATTGAACCGGTTTCACGGGTATTTTCAAAGAAGGAGGCGAGATTTCCAGCGAAAGACACCTCCCCCCCCTCAAAAACCCAGTAAGTACAGTACTTACTAGTTAAAGGCTAGGCTCCCGACTACGGCGAAAGGAACCCTTCTTTCATTAGAAGACAATGAACATATTTTAGCCCTGAATTAATTAATAGCAAACATGGTTTACATAAAAGACATTTTTCCAAGAAAGTTTAGCCTTTGTCACTAACGAAACCACTAAATAAAGACATACATATAAAAATCTTAAGATTTTTAATATACATGACTTTGCTAAAATTTATTTGAAAATAAAAACAATTACAACCGCCAGGGGAGAGAGAGAACAGGGGAGGGATGTTGGTTTTGCATAAGGGGCGGGGCTAAATTAGGTCTGTTTGGGAATGTGTAGTTACATGTTCTGGCTGTTTGTGAATTATCGTTGTTGGGTATGGAGTGTTGAGGTATTGATTTTGTGTAATGCTTTATGTTGAAAATTGAGGTGGATTTTGTTTATGATAAACAGGATAAACTGGGATGGGAGGAAGGTTTGGTTTTGCATAAGGGGCGGGATTATGATAATTGGAGGACTTTGCGAGAGTAAAATGGTTTGATATATTTGATTTTGTATTGTGGTTGTTATCTATGTTTTTGGTTGGTATTATATTTATATGGTTGTTTTTGTTGGTTGATTGTTATTATGGTTATTAATAATACGATCTATAGTTGAAATCTGAGCCTAAATAAAAAGAAAAAGCAAGTGATTAGGTTTATGAGCAATCTAATTACTTATTCGTTTAAAACGCTATATAAAATAAAGTTTATTATTAATTTGCTGGACAGAGAGGTGAACATTATTATGCATAAGACAAAGATAACGATCATGATCAGTTTAGAAATCTGTGTACGCTGTAAGGTTTTTACTTCTTAAACTTTAAAAATACACGTTTTGAATAGAAAGAAATCCTCTTCCTGGTACAGTATGTATAGCAAACCAGCACGTCTTTTTTCTCCAATCAGAGGGGTGTCAGATGGTGTCAGCCAATCACCATTCTGCGTTGGGTAGCAACGGGTGACTGTTTTCAGGCGGAAGATGTAAACAGCTTAATGTTCGTGTTAAATATTTTTTTTTAAATTCAATTAAACGGGCACAGTTAAGACATTAAATATACATATACATACTGTATACAGTACAGTTTGCATACGGTAATATGTTACGCGATTAAAAAATAAATAAATAAAAATGAAAAGTCCAGCAACAGCTGGATTTGAACACACAACCTGCCAGTTGGCAGTCACGCACCTAGACCAGTAGGCTACAAGACAGCTCGCATGAACAGGCAGGCGAAACAGCCCTACACAGCCCTGCCGCAGTACACGGATATAATCATACCGTTATTAAATTCTTGAGATACGCGATTCCATATTACATTCCCTTTTAATCAAATTCTAAAAGTATGCTTGTTGACTCCGGTATCACATTAGTTAAAGACTTCAAAGCTTACAATGTTTAGGGAAAAATGGAATACCGATGTGTATTTTTCCTTGTGATATTTTAAGCTCTAGTTGAATGATAGGTGTCACATTTTAAATCATTTTCGTAGTTAGAAATTATGAAACGCCCTGGTAAAAGCAAGGAAGTTTTTATGCTCGTTGAAGTAAAACAAAATGCCTGACAAAGTATGGCTTGGACAGATTCCAAGTGCTTGTACAAATGTGCTAAAGAAATTATACTTTGAGTATACAGCTTGTCCAAAGTCATCCATTATTAATACTATTAGTAATATCTTCAGTAAAGGCTTTGATGCATAAATATTTCTGATAAAGGTAGGTTGTGTACTTTTGTCCAACTGAGCAATCTTGCTTTCATAAAATATACCAACATTTTAATGACTGATGATTAACATGCTGTAATACACAGTTCAAAATTAAAGGCTCGAATGCTGTACATGAGAGGTTAAGCTCCCCCTGGCGGTTTTACAAGGCGACGCTGGATAGTTAGTCACGTGACACACATGAACTGCGTGATACCCCGGTGGGCGTGTCGCGGTATGCCGCGAAATACCTCACCCATTTTGAATGGCTGCATCTGTATAATAAAAATATTGTATTGATTTTAATTCATGTTTTGTGTTCTTTTTAAATAATAACGACACAGACGTCGAAATGGTTCGATTTCATTTTTATTTTAGACGGTCGATTAACATTTATGACATGTTTTAAATTGTCGTAAACACCCGCATAATTGAACATTCGTATTTTTAAAGGGCTTAAAAGGATATTGGGGTCTCCGTCTCACACGGCGTTAGTTTTTCAGAAACATTTCCACCATGCGGTCATTCTGGATTGCATTCGTAGAATAAAGTTCTAAAATGTTTCTAAAAGATAAACCTTTACATCTATGGTATAGAAAAAAGACGCAATGTAGACCGCAGGTCACCGCAAAATAATCTTGCAATTGTCTGTTGTTGTAAAATCTGGAATTAGCATTTCTGTTTAAGAAATCAATAATGTTCATGGGAAAGAAAAAGGGTTCAGGTGAAAATCCGTAGGAGTCAAAAAATTCTGCGCCCTCGTCGTCGGGTAAGTAAATAGCAAGCCAGTGTTCACCGGGGCGGTCGTGTGGGTGAGTATTAACTATTAAACTCTCGGGTTAGAATGTCTTCCAGCTGTTTGGTATTCATTTTTATGTGCAGGTTGTGTGAAAGCGAACAATGTGTAACCGCGCGGTCAACCAGAAGTGGTTTGTCTTTCAGACACTTCCCGGCTGTTTCCACCAGATTAAAATATTCTCGGACGCAATGTCCATTCTGGAAGTCTGGTTGAAGCCGTTGTTGTAACAGAAGAAATAAGGTTCTTGATCCCGAGATGAAGTAAAACAGATGAGTTTATTGCATGCAAGGAACAATAAAGCCGAAGTCTTGTTTCCCGCAAGAAACAACAAAACTGAAGTATTGTTCAACGTACTGTTACAAACTTTTGGGTTATATAGTGTTTTCTTCTCCATTTCTGACGTCACTCGGTCTGATGGTAAAGAGGGGGGTTCATGGTATTTGGCCAGTTTACGATGTTCTGGACAAATGGTCAGTTTAACATTACACCCAGGGGGGTTCCTAGCTTGCATCTGCAATCCTTATCAGTTAACCCCCTTTCCTGCCATAAACCCCAGCTTGTGACTTAGAAGTCTAAACCCCCTACAGAAAGGATTAAATTCAAACCCCTGTCTTCACATCTTTCTTCACCGTTTAGTGGGGATTTGTTCACCGTCCGCGTAGAGAGCCAGAAAGTTAACGTTGTAGTGTTTAAAATTGAAGGGGTTTCGTGTAAAACTGCCGCTGAATGCCGCGTTGTCCACAAACCCCAAAATGACCACTTTGGGTAACTGTCCGAGAAAGAGGTTTTCTTGGTTACACACATGGCTGCCTGCAGGCAGGCTGAAGACTTTCATCTGCACGCGGTCTAGGGGGTATTTAGCGTTGGCCGTCAGGAGTTCTTCAGCATGTCCCAGTCTGACCCCGGGTGACACTCTGATTTTTTTCACAAACAAAGATGCAGAGAGTACACTCAGTTTGTGTTCTCCAACGTTGTTCATTAAGCAGAAAGCATCTCTGTTGCGCGTGAGTTTTATTTTCAGGTCTACGCCATTCAGTATTAGTTTGTCCTGAATAAACAGGTCTGCGTGAATGTGACCCAGGAGCTCCAGTTTTCAGCTTTGCGTCGTGTATGATGCTCTTTTTCGGAACCCCTGATTGGGACCATCCAAAATTGTGGACTCGTGTTGCCCGGCTGTGTCTTTGTAAAAGAGCCCTGTTGAATACTGCATCTTCAGCGTCTCTTCACTGTAGTTCAGGACAGACTCTATAAAGGCTCTGTAAGGATAGCAGTTGTTGCTCTGGCTGATCGATCGGTCTCCTACGGTGATGTCAACCTGGCTGAAGATGGCTGCGATGGGGTAATTCACCAGACTCACACGGGCTGCCGCATCAATGTCCTGACCGTCTGCTTCCGTTATTTTACAGGTCAAATAAAACAGCGTGTTGTTTAAATCTAAATAATCTTCTCCGTTGCCTGCGACGTAGAACTCCAGAGGTGCGTTTTCCGTTAGGGCCATGAGGGGTGGAACTTCTAATGTAAAAGCTTTTCTCGACGCTTGTTTGGGTAGGCGCTAATTGAAATATGTCCAATCCCAACTTGGCGCATTCTGCAGACCCGCCGTGAACAAAAGCCATATTTAAAATATGTCTTGTTTCGTGTCTCGTTGATTGTGGTGTGTCACACCCTTCTTGGTCGACCTGAAGCTTTTATGAGTTGACTGTCTGCGCTTAGCCGTTCTTTTATCAGCTTGACGATTACCTTTCCAAATGCAATTGACACGTGTTGTTTTGATCCGTCTTTATTTCAATAGTGATGTTGTTAAATTGGTCGATACTCACCGGCACGTAATGGGGTTTGTCGTACAATACTGTGATGAATTCACCATCCACGCCTCTGAAGGGCACACAACGCAAAAACGGTGCGTAGACGTCGCCTATTAACTGCTGTTCTATGATATCGGCGTATATATACATGGTGTTAAATCCGCCAGTCATATCGATGGGGTGCAGTGATTTTATACCCCCGACACCCGATTTGAAACCCATCATCCTCGCCAGGCGGTTATGCACCTCTATAACAAACAGTTTATCATTAACAATCCTTACCGACCGGCTAATGGGCTTGTATTTAAGACTTACAGCTGTTAACTTGGATTTTTCTGCAGCCTGTTTCATTTCATGCAAGAGCTGCTCAATGTTGCTGTAGTACCCTCTCGGTAAGGTACAGGTCCATATAGTCTTGAGCTCATCGCTGACAAACAGAAAAACTTCGTCTTCATCAAAAGTGTTTAGTATATGCGGATAGTGCAGCTCGACCAGGCCCACTTCCCAGCTCCCGTCCAGGTCAATTGCCTTTGCCAGATGCTCTGTGAAGCACGCGTTGGTGTTCTTTGGAAACATCTTTGAGGATGAATTACTGGCCAGCATCACATAGAAACCATTGGGGTTCATTTTTCACCACTTCTATTTGTCTCGGACCTCGGAAGCCTTTACCCAACTTATGAATTTATCGCTCCAGCCGCACCACTTTACCAAAAGCTGTTTGTTTTTGCCACGACCCCTGGCTGCTAAAACCGTTTGGATGCGGTAGATGTTCTCAACATCAGGGTTTATCTTCTGTAGCTCTTCTGCATAGAAGGAGCCTTAATGTCATCGCCTGCGTAGTCCTGCAGTTTGTAATAGGGTCTCAGAGCCAAGGTCTGCTCTTTGACAATGAAAATTTAATCTGTGAAGGTCTGTTCATATCCCTTCTCAAACACTCCCTTTATTTTGGACACCCGCACCCGATCACCCACATTAAATGAAAACTTTGACGGTTTTCTCTTAAAGTGCTCGTCATAGACTGTTCTCCACACCTCAAGGGAGTTGTCGGACGTAACAGAAGCCGGGGTTCGTTTAATAGTTGTGTGGTAACTATGGTTATAAGCGTAAATAAGATCTGAAATACGTCGATATATCGAAAGGTGTTTTTGTGTATCAGGTACCTCCACATTTTTGTTCTGTTAAACCTCTTGACCACGCTAGCCTTCACATCGCTGGCCGTAACAAAATGTTCAATATTCTCACGTTTGAGAAAATTTTGGAAGGTCCTGTTAAGAAATTCTTTACCCTCTTCCGTTTGTAGCTTTTTAGGAGCACGCCCCTCTTGAAGTATATTTCGGAAGGCGCCTGTCACGGCCCATCCAGTCTTGGTTTTCAGCGGCGCGGCCCAAGCGTATTAAGACAGCATGTCTATACACGTTAAGATGTAACAGAAACTGTCATTGAACTCGCGGTGTTCTCTCATGTCCACCAAGTCGGCCCGCCACTGCCAGTCCATTTCGGACACCAGCATCCTGTTTCTCTTAAAACGTACGCGTGCCGGCTTGTGCAGCGTATAAGCAGCCTGGCCGGACAACCACTCGGCCACCCGGCCGCGGCTGGCGCCGTTCACACCCCGGGATCTCGCGGCCCTCACCAGACTCCCTGTGCCGCCGTAACTACCCGATTCCCTAGGGTTATAATAGAGCGCACTCAACCCCGCTGCAGACGTGGTTCCCTTCCTAACCAATACACACTTTCACACACCTAAAGCGAGGGATGCGCCGCCTTGGGGCTTTGGGACCCTGAGGCTCCAGACCGACTGGCCAGGGGGGAAGGCGGGACACACCATTGGCTCCTGAGGGGGCGGGATATGCACACATAACAACACCCCATTGGCTGGCAAGTGGGCGGGACATCCAACCACCGCTGACTTCCATTGGCTGGAAAAGGGGGCGTGGTACCTGTCAAAAGTTTGACAAAAGGTGTCGCTTTATACTACTACTATTTAACAATGGAGTAGAGTACAAATGTGACACACCTAACTGAAGCTTATCTGTCCAAAACTTAACTTTTGTTGCCTGAATCGTCTGTTATTACAAATATAAATTTTTGATATGTAAAATAAATTGACCCTGACAGTCCGTTGTTACCTGTTCTCCTACGTTTCCACCAATACCACATCATGTCATAAAGCTATCTAATTTTGACTGACCTAAATTGAGTGATTGAGGTCAGTTTATGACTGGATAATTCCTGCATCAGTAAATGTTTCTGATATTGTTATTATTTGTGATTGAGTAATTGAGACTGGAATTTGTTGCAAATTCCCACTACTTTGAGGAAGGAGCAATAGTCAAACATATATTCAAACACGCATTGCATTGACAATGCTGCCCCACATTTCCTAGATCCTGGGATCAATTTCAGATCTGTGTGGAATTTGAATATTCTCCCCGTATGTAATAACTTTACACATGTAAACTCAGTGTCATATACAGTATTGCTCTCCACATGTTTTGTCACACATTGTGTCATTTCTTACTCAGGAGCTACTGATCAGTGCCAAATTACCTCTGAAATGATCTACACTCATAATGCAACCTAAAGATTAAACTCTTGGTTGGAGTTTTAGCTATACCTAGAAAAATATCTATATATTTTTAGATATATAATATAGAGCTCTGTGTGTGACGAACCAGATAGGGGCAGCATGGAAGCTGTCATAGGAATTCTAAAGCCTTGTTTGATCCCTGCAGGATAGTGGTGACAACCTAAAACAAATTTGACATATCAACAAGTACCTATATATACTAGGTTTCTGAGAAGAATCTGTCAAGCATTCATGCCTGTGTTGATGTTGGCTTTAGTTTAAAATATGACTGTGGAACAGGATAAACTTGTGAGACATTATTTTTTTTTTAAGAAAGAGTAATCTAGCATTGTTTTCACCTTTATTGTATAATCTGGCACTGTATTCACTTATCAGATAGTGTATAGTTTTAAAAGGTAATCTATATGATTATGGTTGCTGCCCTCTATTGATTAAACCAAAATCTATTTTTTCTGTCCCTGGGGCTGCCAGTGCCTTTTTCATTGGTAGACTTTTTTTATTTTTTATCAGGAGACTTTATTACAAAATTTTCAACAGATTTATTGCAGATAAAAGGAAATTAAACTTTTGGATTTCAGAGAGGATAATCACAATTTGCTTGTCAACTCTCAGTTGTGAATAGATTTGGAAGTTCTACAAAATCAGATATCATCCATCTACAGAAGAAAAGTCATTTTTGTTTAGGATCTTCTATTCTTTCTTTAGCACAGAGATGATAATAATAATAACAATAATAATAATAATAATAATAATAATAATAATAATAATAATAATAATAATAATAACCACTTTATGAACCCTTTACAATTGCTTGCATTAGGAATTATCTTTTCGAATACCCCAGCTTGCTCTCCATGATGGAGGCTGGAGGCTGCGCAGTTACCCATGACAATAGAATTCTGAAAACTAAACTGGAGCTTCTTAAATTATGTAATGTATTAAGATTTAGTGTGAATCTTGAAGCACTGAATTATTTGCAACATATTTATGTGTTGGAAGTTAGATCAATATTTTGAAATTATTTAATTTGCAGAATGTAAATAGGTCTGTACTACAATTTCTAAAATGAGCTTCATTACTAGTCAATGATACAGTGAAGAAGGCCATAAAATTAAAGGACTGCATCCAGTTAAAAGGGTCCCAGAAGTGGAACTGACCTGGAAATATTACTTTTTTCCTTTATTATCCCGGATGGGACATTTGTTTTGCAAGTATGTTCAGATGTAGCAATTCAAAGTGTGTGGTAAAACACCGATCCGTGGGAAAACATCTACAGCCTACCAAGGTATGTGATTGGCTGGCCAAAATGATGGACAGGTGGCACTTGTGGTGCATTAGTTGTTAGTGAAACGATTGCTTCATTTAATATCTTTACTGTGCATGTTTAAATCCACTTAATATGAAATATAAATATGGAATTTTAAAACTAAAGGGAAGTTTTGGTAGCTGAGCAGAAAAATAAGAGGAGCATAATGTCTCTGAATGTCAAAAACTATATTAATTTAGGAATATACATATATTCTACAAACTGTATATGGCTGGTATTGGTAGTTTAATAAAAAAATACACAACAGTATTCTAATTTCTTCACAAACACAAACAAACATTTTAAGCATTAACGTCTTTCACTTGGTCACTTACTGTGGTTATTTGGGAAAGCTTTGGCGTGCTCATTCTATTTTAAGTTAACTTATAACTAAATAACGCATACTTTTTAGAATCTGCTTAATAGGGAATATAACATGGAATCGCGTATCTAAAGAAATTAATACTATTAATTTAATTTCAGAATCTAAATATATTTATTTAGCTCAAAGTATTACCGTAGTTCACTTTCTTTGTAAACATCTATCAATATGATGAATATGTCTACAGGTATGCGATTATTTCACTCTCCATCACTCGGCCTCACTTTGCCTAGCACCTGCTACCCGACAGACAAAAGGGTGTGTACTGTGCTTAACACAAATTCAGCTTAACAGCAAGGTGTAAAGTGACTTTCTGTTCAATTGAATAAAGTACGGATTTTACAGTACAGTACAGATTTTAAATTCTTCAAGCAATGTTTTGCTGTTTATCAAAATCAGCTACTTTGCAAGCAGTACATGACTTCTCAAAAGGTACAGATGCAGCCATTCAAAGTGCTTGGCACAGACATGTACCGCGTGTAATTGGCTACGTCCTCGCTCAATGACGCAAAAAACCGCGGTCCGTGATTGGTTACCGACAGGGGCACTCATGGTGCATTGGTCAGTCGTAGAAAGATTTAAATGTCTTTACTATGCCCATTTTAGTATTGAATATTTAAATTGAATTTTACCACTGAAGAGAAATCTTAGTAGCTGAGCATAAAAAGAATAGGAGCATACTGTAACACGTGTGAAGGCCAGAAACTATATTAATTTTGGAACTTAAACATACAGTATATGGCTGGTCTCGGTACTTTAAAGAAAAAATACACACCAGTATTTCATTTATCCCTAAACATTTTAAGCATCGAAGTCTCTAACTAACATGTGAAATAGCGTGTAAAAAAGTGATAGTTTTAAGCTTTTCTACTAATATAATATGGAATCGCGTATCTAAAGAAATTAATAATGATATAATTATATTTGTGTACTGCGACAGGGTTGTGTAGGGCTGTTTCACCTCTACTCATGCGACTTCCCCAGTAGTCTGCTGGGCTACGTGCTGGACTAATAACCCACAGGTGTGTTCAAATCAAGCCGGCACAGTAACTTCTCTTTTAACAAACATTTCTTTGAAAAAAATAGAAAAGCAATATTATGGACAATGAATTGACTTTTTATATTTCTAAATATCACAACATGATCAAATTTAAGTCATTTTTAATACCAATGAATAGTCACAACTGTCCCTGCTTCTGTTGTGTGTGTGTGTGTGTGTGTGTGTGGGGGGGGGGTATCCCTTTAGATCTTCCTTCAGATTTAAAAGATTATTAATCAAATCTTCGATGTCTCATCTTCCCAGTGTAGCTGATCTTTTGCTGCCTGGGTAAACTATCACAAAGCTTTAGAAAACTTAAGATTTCTATTATCAACAAATTGTAAATACGACGTTTACATTGGTTTATTAATTTTTCACTTGAGTGTATGGAGGATTGTCAGCGGTCACTGAGAGTAGACCCCACCTACTTAGGCTGCACAAACGATCTTTTACATTTTTATAGAGAAATGGATGCTGTACAGTATATGTTACAATATAAACATTTATATTGATTTAAATCACATTTTGATTTAAATTGAAACCCGATAAATTGTTATCTTTGTCTTCTAACAATCTTAATAATTTCAGCATAGCTTTCTCCCTGTTTAGATTTATTTTTCTTGGGATTTTGGGATCAAATGTGGAAAGATTAGATTGTAATCGTTTTTATTTTTTAAATACATTTTAGAAAAGTGTAATCTATACTAAAAAGCTGTACACTACATGCTATATAGATACATATTGTATGTTTAGATATTTAGAAATTTAGACCCGGAGCAGCACCGAGAGAGGGAGGAGGCACGGAGCTCAGTTCTGCTGCCTGGGGCAATTAATACATAAATCGCATCTGCATTTATAACTTAGTTTTTAAAATCAGTCAAGCAATATGAAGCATCTCTTTTTACTTTTAAGTCCCTTAATTATCATTAAGCACAGATTTCTCACCACTTAAGATTGCTTTTGATACCATCTTTACAAGGGAAATCTTCTGCCCCTTATGCAAAACCAAACCCTCCTCCCATCCCAGTTTACCCTCTTTATCATCTTCAAAATCTACCTCGATTTTCAACTTAAAGCATTACTGCTTACTGGGTTTTTGAGGGGGAGGTGTCTTTCGCTGGAAATCTCGCCTGCCTCCACTACTCAACCCCCTCTCTCCCGGAGTGCTGACTGTGACGAATTAAACCGGTCTCACAGGTATTCAAAGTAGGAAGATCAGTGTTAAGTGGTAGCTGGGCTACTCCCTGAATAGAATCGCTTTAACATGCTAATGCGTTGGTTTAACAGTCCGGGAGTGGCAAGCTTCCAATGTCAACTCGACTCGATTGGAAGACAATGAACGTATTTTAGCCCTAAATGAATTAATAGCAAACATGGTTTACATAAAATACATTTTTCCAAGAAAGTTTATAATTATACGATCTATAGTAGAAATCTGAGCCTACTGTAAATATAAAGGAAAAGCATTTTCAGAGAGCAATCACGCTGTGTTTATGTAGAAAAAGCGATTAGGTTTATGAGCAATCTAATTACCTATTCGCTTAAAACGCTATATAAAATAAAGTTTATTTAGAGGTGAATGATCAGTGTCGCAGTTTAAATAATTTTTGTAGGAGGGCTTGGACAGATTCCAAGTGCATTTTTGCAATTTATGTTGCATTGACCAATGTTCTGTTGTAATATAAGCTAGAATACAGTTATAGTAGTCTAAGCTTTATCAGCCTATTTAAAATAATTTTTTTGAATCCCCGGCGGAACACACTCCATAGGAATCAGCGCTTTTATACAGTATATCGCCTTTAAACACATATATTTAAACACGCGTTTACGATTTAAATCAAAACGCGATTCAAATCAATATAAATGTTTATTTTGTAACGCATAGGTGACTATTCATTGTTATTAAAAAGACTTAAATTCGATCATGTCGTGATATTTAGAAATATAAATTTGTTTGGTGCGAGTGAGGTTTTATTTAATCTCTGACCAAGGGAAACGTTTCATTTTTTCAAAGAAATGTTTGTTAAAAAATAGTCATAGTTCCATGGGATTCAATCATAGACCATGTGACATGGGAGTCAGGAAACTAACACACAGCGCCACCGGATTTAATAACGCAATAAAAACGCTATAAAATCATGTGACTAGGCACAGAAAAAGTTTACAGCACAGTACAATAATAAATGCTGACCATGACTTTAGAAGCATAAATTACCTTACACTCAATTTAAACACAAGCTATCTTTCTGTATGAACCTCTAAGCTGGTTCATACAGAAAATGTAGAAATGCATTAGCCTGATTATGATTAAAAAACACATAATTAAACACGCGTTTGCGATTTAAATCAGAACACGATTTAAATCAATATAAATGTTTATATTGTAACGCATACTGTCCAGCCTCCATTTCTCTATAAAAATTGACTCTGTTGCACACACACACACAATAGAAGCAGGAACCGCTTCCAGAAGGGAAGAAGGTGACTACTCATTGTTATCAAAAATGACTTAGAATCGATCATGTTGCGATATTTTGAAATATAAAAGTCAATTGATTATCCATAATATCGCTATTCTATTTTTTCAAAGAAATGTTTGTTAAAAGAAAAGTCCAGCTCCAGCTGGATTCGAACACACAACCTGTGCATTGTTAGTCATGCACCTAGACCAGTGGGCTACAAGACAACTTGCACTCACAGGGAGGCGAAACAGCCTTACACAGCCCTGTCGCAGTACACGAATATAATCATACCGTTATTAAATTCTTTAGATACGCGATTCCATATTATATTCCCTTTTAATCAAATTCTAAAAGTATGCTTGTTGACTCCGGTATCACGTTAGTTAAAGACTTCGAAGCTTAAAATGTTTAGGGACAAATGGAATATTGGTGTGTATTTTTTTCTTTAAAGTACCAAGACCAGCTATATACTGTATGTTTATGTTCCAAAATTAATATCGTTTATGGCCTTCACACGCGTTACAGTATGCTCCTATTCTTTTTATGCTCAGCTACTAAGATTTCCCTTCAGTGGTAAAATTCAATATCTACAAGGGGCACAGTAAAGACGTTTACAGTAAGTCTTTCTACGACAGACCAACGGACCACGAGTGCCCCTGTCGGTCAACCAATCATGAACCGCGTCATCTTGCGTCATGATACGCGATACCGCAGCCAATTACCTGCGGTACGTGTCTGTACCGCGCACTTCGAATGGCTGCATCTGTATAACTTTTTTTGAAGTACAGCATATAAGCTTAATAATGTTAGAACAAGCACGTTAAAACCAGAACCCGCTGTAAGTTACCAAGTTAAAGACTTTGATGCACAAAATATTTATGCATGATTAAATTATTTATGAAGAAGGTGGAAGGTTGTGTACTTTTGTCCAGCTGAGCAATCCTGCTTTTATAAAATATACAGACTTTTTAATGCTTAATGTTTAACATGCTGTGATACAGAGTTTAATATTATTAAAAGTCTAAACAGTTTACAACTTAAATTCTTAATTGGAAGAAAATTGTCCCTCAGCAGTGGGGGCAATTCGAAACTATATATCTATATCTATAACACATCTTTACCAGTTGATAAAAGTGAAGAACTGTTCCTCTGGATTTATTTCACCTTGTTAGTTAAAAGTTAAGAGATGGACAACAAAAATTAACAAACAAACAGATAAATTAGGCTAAATGTTTTATTTGTGAATAATTAATCACTACCAATAGGAATGTTTGAGAACTGTACAGTTATTCCAGTTGTGTCATCAATGATTTCTGAACTAGGTGTTTTGTAATTTTTATAATTAAAATGCAAAAATTAAATCAGAAAGTGTTACAACTAAAATTATTATCATATTGACAGGCTGCAAGAACTGAAATGTTTTAGTCTTGAACACGGAAGACTACAAGGGGACCTGATACAAGTATTTAAAATGTTTGAAGACTTTGACAATATGAAGCCAGCAAACATTTTTAGAATTATTAATTAAACATGAACCAGAGGACACAAGTGGAAACTACAGATGAAGCCATTCAAAACGAGCGGGGTATGCTACGGTACAACGCGGTGGGTGTGTCACAATTAAACGTTATTTTGCGTCATACCACGCTGTACCGTATGCAAATTCTATTATGTTAATAGTATCCAGAATCACCTTGTAAAACTGCCAGGTGGAGCTAATAAAGTTTAACCTCTCGTGTACAGCATTTGAGCTGTCACCAGAAAATCACCAAAAAATACTGTTTTGAATCCTGATCACTGCTGAGGGACAATCTTTATTCAATTAAGAATTTAAGTTGTATACTCTTTTGACTTTTACATTTAAACCATGTCTTACAGCATTTTAATCATTATACATTAAAAAGTTGGTATATTTTATGAAAGCAAGATTGCTCAGCTGGAAAAAGTATACAACCTACTACCTTTATCATACATATTTTAATTATGCAGAAATAGTGTATGCATCAAAGTCTTTACCGAAGATATTACTAATAGTATTAATAATGAATGACCTTGGACAAGCTGTAAATTCAAAGTATTACCCTGGTCCACATTCTTTGTAACAGTCTTTGTAAACAAAAATACTTTATATTTTCATTGACAAAAAGTAACACGACAGCATTTTGTTGATCCGATCATGCATTTGTTTCCAATCATACAAAGTAAGTCTTGAGAATCTCCGATTCACCATGCCTTTCACATGCTCATAAAATATATTAATTTAGTAACATAAACATATTACTGTATCTAAACTGTACTGTATATGGTTGGTCTTGGTAATTTAAAGAAAAAATACACACCAGTATTCCATTTCTCCCTGAACAATTTAAGCATCAAAGTCTTACATGTGGTTATTTCGGAAATGTTTTTACGTGCTCCTTCTGACCATATTATTGTACGTTTATATACTTTGTGAAAAGTGAACCTTTTCTGCGAATATGCTTGTTATCAGAGTAGCAGACTTTTAGCATTTGATTAATAGGAAATATAATATGAATTCACGTATCTAAATAAATTAATAACGGTATAACTATATTCATGTACTGTTGCACAAACAGTAGTATAAGACTTTCGATTGATATGTGTATGGTTGCTTGAGTGGATGTCACATGACTTGCCTTGGTGGTGTGACAGCTTAAGTGACTGATTTATCACCCTGAGGTCGGGTGTTCAAACCCAGCTATCGTCATGAATTTTCTCTTTTTTCTTTTTTCTTTGAAAAACTAAAATAGCAAACATTATTGGCATTATATTGACATTTTTTATATTTCTACATATCACAACATGTTCGTACTGTATGTACACAGCAGTACTGTATCCGATAAGTCTCTGGATCCATCACTGGTGGACTGTGGGTTCCAGACTCCACTGCAGACCATGCTGTTCTACCTTGAGTGATATACTTAAACTCAGTTCTTCCAATTTACCCAGCTATATGAGTGGGGACAAGAATTAATTTGCAGGGTGTAGGCTTAGAACTCTAGCAGGTTCTGTGGAGTCCCATCCATCTATCCATTTTCTTACCACTGTAACATTGCAGGAGTGGGAGGAGCCACGGCAAACACTGGTAAAAGTCAACACCCCGTCTGCGTGAGTGTGAAGTTAGTGGAAACTAAAAAAAAAACACAAAAGGGGCAGAGAAAAATGTTCCACTCTGCACAGCAGCATCCAGGCTGGACTGTCCCTATCTAACGGGATCCAGTATGGAAGAAAGGAGCACAAGGCCAAACACAAAATAAACTCAACCCGTCCCGGTGGAAGATACATGGTGGGACAGGGGAAAATAAAAATAAAATGAAGAAAAAATCACCTTATGTTCTTGTCACAATCCCCTCGGGACTGTCGCTGGAAGTGCCTTGCCGGGGTTTGCTTGTCCCTCCGGGGAGGTGCACAGTGTACCTTAAAGGGCCTCCACAACTGCAGTTTATCCTTAATCAGCCAGGGAAGCTGTGGTTGCTAAGGCAATGTGTCACCCTTAATACAGTGCTCCCGCCTCCACACTGAACACTGCACTGTGTAATGCCACACCAATTTATCCAATACAGGGTCATGGGGGAGCCAGATTCAGATTTCAGGTAAGCAACAGGCAGAAGACCAAATAAACCCTGAATGGGATGCCCTTCTATCACAGGTCACACAAAGACTAAAACATGCAAACACTCACACCAGGACCAAATCGCCCAGAAGTCAATTAACCAAAAACAGATGTAGCGGCGAGGCTTGTTAAAAAGACAGAATTAAGTGTTGTTGTGCTTTTCCAAATGAGGCCCCATCTCTCTCTTCATCTCTGTGGTGCAGCCACAGAGAAACTATTTATGCAGGCTGATTTAAAGATGTTTTCTTTTGATAAGGGACAGCTCCCAAATGGGGATACACTTAGCTAAGCCTGGCTATCATGATCAATGGTCATCCATTGGCGCCTATGTGTCTAGGGAGTGCCAGATGGACATCTGGACTCCATTCCTGTCAGGAGTAAGTGACGCATATCTCACCTTGATCAACCAATCAGGGACGGGTAGGGCCGAGTAACCCACGTGGGTCTCTGATGCCCATGAAACTTTCAGCCAATGAACGGGCTGAAGTTCCTCCAGGTAAAAACAGGCAACACAGAGACCCTGTAGGACTATTCAGAAGGAGAATCTCTAAGGAGAATTCCAGGGGTGCGAGATTAGTCTAAAGAATTCCAGGCCAGGACAGCCCAGGAGCAGAAAGGCTCCCAAGGGCAGGATATTCTCACAGCGCGCCTCCTGACCATCCTCAGACTCAGCCCAGACAACCACGTAACGGCCAGTGTGTCCGAGTTCCAGAACTTTCCTTTGTTCTAAGAGTCGAGAGCGGAGATTGCCACGAGTAACCAAAGAATCCACCCGAGGTTAGCATCAGCAGCAAGCCTCATGTACAGGTCTGAACTGTGGAAAGCTGAATCACTATTCAGAACTAGCGCTTCATCAGGTACGAACCGGTCCTCTTCCTGACCTGCTGAGACCCACAGTCATCTTTTCTCCTGTGCACAAACTGTGCTAGTTAAAGCCAACACTAACTAGCCGGTGTAGCGGCAATGCTTGTTAATAAGACAGAATTAAGCGTTGGTATGCTGTCCTAAATGAGGCCCCATCTCATCCTCAATCTCTGTGGTACAGCCACAGAGAAAGTATTCATCCAGGCTGATTTAAGATGTTTTCTTTTGATAAGGGACAGCTCCCAGATGGGGATGCACTAAGCTAAGCCTGGCTATCATGATGAATGGTCATCCATTGGCGCCTATCTGTCTAGGGAGTGCCGAATGGACATCTGGACTGCATTCCTAAGTGTCAAGAGTAAGTGACTTATATCTCACCTTGACCAACCAATCAGGGACTGGCAGGGCGTGGTAATACCACGTGGGTCTCCAATGCCCGCCAAACTCTCAACCAATCAGCACACATCTGTGTCTTGGTCAAAAAGGGAGCGCAAGCTCAGATCGGGGCTCTCCTTGGCCATTCTCGCACATCCTCAGAGACAATCACGTGACAACTGCTGTTGTCTGCAAAGGGACTTGGACTTTGTTCTAAGCGCGAGGCCAAGGATCCCGTACGTACTCAGAATTCTACCAACGTGAACGCTCCGCTTGATCAACGGCAGCCTACAGTTGGACCCTCGTCGACAACCTGAATAGCTTATTCAGAAGCAGCGCTGGACCGGGAACGAACCAGCTTCTTCCCAGGCAAAAGAGTGACTTGTGAGGACTCGGGGTCACACTCTGTGCATAGAGACTTTCTACTAGCCAGCCGGACTCCTGGTAGTCCCCTCGGAGCAATGACTGCCCTGCGCGCCGCAGTCAGATTCCTCCGCCTGTCCTACTCCGAGCTGCACCTCGACTGGTTGGCCGGTAGCCAGAGGACGCCGGGACAACGCCCATTGGACAACCGCTGGAACAGAGGCTGCAACAGAGCCTGTCAGCTGGTTTGGTGTGCGTGCCGGGAAATTCCAAATCCATACACAGTGGATAAGTAAACCCCATGTTCTACATTGCGTCTCGAGAATTCAATTGTACCTCAACACAAGTTGTTATCAATTTAATTCATGAGTAATGTATTTCCTTCCAAGTTAAGAGAAACAGTGGGTAATAACACTGATTAGCAATTTGGTAACCGAATGATATATATTGACATATATTCTCTGTTGTGTATCTCTTTGTGTTTGCATCTCTTTGAGATTATATCTTGTATATTGATAACTCTCACAGTAAGGTCAGCCGCTTGTATCCAGGCAGACTAGTATATGTTTGGTGCACAATTTATATTAATAAATGTATCTCGTGTATTGAACCTGTGTGTGTGCGTTGTTAGTTGTTCTGACGATTGATTTTCTAAAAGCCACAACGAACAACCTCGTGATTACTGCTACAATTAATAATTGTCTCAGTAAACCCATCAAACCTCTACATTTAATGGCGTCCCTGTGCGGGCGAGTTTAGAATGAAATGAGAATCAATCGCACAGAATAACTGATGTTAGTGTGAGTTCAAGTTCAGCACAGCACCGCGGCTTCTATACGCGAATACCGGGTGTGCTGATAACTGCGTAAAGAACTCCCCCTGTTTTCTAGCGTTTAGTGTAACGTGTGCTGATTGGAAATCCATCTGCTCGAGTGTTTAGATTCCATACTGTATTTTGGTAAAAGAAAAAAAAGTAATACTCTTAAAGTTTCTCTGACGTAATGACAATGGCTGCTTAAATGTCTGAAGTGGAGTCGCTTATAAGTATTATTTCTAGAGACGACAATCCTGGTTACTGGAGCGGTATCAAAAAGTTGAACTTTGATGATATTGAGAAGCTGCAAGTAGATTTAGTAGCTAAGGTAGCGAACCAGCTTAACACAGGAGGGTCTGTGAACGCAGTTCAGGTCCTATCTAGTTTCGCCTTAAATCTAGCTAAACAGCTGGAACTGTCTTTGTCCGAGCTGACAAAGTTTCAAAAGCTTCAGGGAAAGCTAGAAAGATATAAGGTGGAGCGAGTTGAGTTGTTGGATATAATCAGAGAAAAGAGAGTGAAAAATGAGGAAAGTGAAGACAGACTCAGGGAAGTTTTAGGTAAATAAGATGACCTGTCTGCTAGCGAAACTGCGGCTGAGGTAGCTAGGAGAGACCTGGAAGCGAGCTTAAAAGAAAAAGAAAAAGAAATTGAGAGTTTAAATGAGCTCAGCCAGGAAAGGCAAAAGGAGTTAGATGCTGCCGTACTGGAAGCAAAACAGGCTAGATCCCACTTGCATGCCAGCCCACCTAGCAGCCCGGAGCGCACACCCAGCGCGCCGGGAAGAGGTTTCTCCTGGCCAGGTTCTGTGGTCGGATCGGCATGGGGGAGATCGCCAAGTCCTGCATGAGACACAAGGGCAATTCAATTCAGGCATAGACCCCCTGCTCCTGATCACGGCCTTCTCCCTGCCCTCGGAGAAACCGTAAAAATTAACTTCCACTCCCTGAAGCAGTTAGCCAAAGATGTAGAAAGGTTTGACCCGTCAGTGTCAGGGAATAATATGGAAACCTACATCGATGAGCTGAGATATACTTTGCAGTTTATGCCCGAAGCGTCCGAACAGGAAAAGGCTATGTTAGTAAGGAAAACTACCAGCCGAGCGGTCCACGAGTGGATGTCTAGACAAGGACCGGAGGTCTGTAATAGCTTTGAGGAGCTGTGTCAGGCAATGATCGGAGAATTTTCGGCTTTTATCGATCCCATAGCTGCCGTGGCCGCTGCACACCATATTAAGCACGAAAAAGCTGAAGCCCCTCGCGACTATTATGAGAGGCTGAGGCGCACTTATTTTGCAGGGCGAAATGAAGAGGGTTGCGAAGAGAACGTGAATTTCAAAGGTTTATTCATTGCTAATCTGCATCCCTCAGTCAGGGAAATGATTGTGATGCACACTGATGCAAAAGCAATGAAAATGGCTGATATTAGAAGGTTGGCTCAAAAAGCCTGGGGAGCTGAAGTCTCTGCTTCCTCAGAGCGAAAACCTGCTAAAACGGCCGTGTTTGCCACTAAAGCCATCAGGGTTGACGACTCGCCTCAGCTCGAGGGAGCTGAGGTTCCTGAGCCCGCTAAGCCCTGGCGCAAAATAGGCAGGCAGGACCGCACTAAGCGTCAGAACCGCCGTGAGCACTACGGGGAAGGCAAGGGCTGAGGCAGAGCCTATCATAAGGCTGGACGAAGGGAGTCGACTGCAGCCCGCCTGGCCAGGCTTGAACAAGCCCTGCTTGAGAGATCAGGACAGGTAAACCTTCCGCACCGAATGCCGGAAGCATGATTGAGCTGAGGGGGACCACGCCCTTTCTCACCAGAGGAGGCGGGAATCCATCCCAAGCCCCTCCCTCAGTCTATCTGATTGGGTGGGAGGGTTCCTGCCTGGAAGAAGGCTGTGACTCTGAGTTGTGCGCTGACCCTGCCCCTGAAGTCGAAGAAAAGGCAGGCTTCCAACAATTCTTAGGGAATCTCAGCCAGAAAGGCAAAGCAAGGCATATTTATATCAAGGTTTCTCTTGAAAACGTCTTAGATAGAGAAGCACTGATTGACACTGGGGCTGAAATTAGTTTGATGTCAGCCAATCTACTCAGCGAGTTCAAACGAGTAGCGAAAGGAAAAGGCATCAGACTTAAGGTAGAACCGTGTAAGATACAGATGCAGCCATTCAAAGTGCGCGGTACAGACACGTACCAGAGGTAATTGGCTAGGGCGTCGCGCATCGTTATGCAAGATGACACGGGGTACCGCGGTACGTGATTGGTTGACCGACAGGGGCACTCGTGGTCCGTTGGTCTGTAATAGAAAGACTTACAGTAAACGTCTTTACTGTGCCCGTTGTAGATATTGAATTTTACCACTGAAGGGAATCTTAGTAGCTGAGCATAAAAAGAATAGGAGCATACTGTAATGCGTGTGAAGGCCATAAACGATATTTATTTTGGAACATAAACATACAGTATATGGCTGGTCTTGGTACTTTAAAGAAAAAATACACACTAGTATTCCATTTCTCCCTAAACATTTTAAGCATCGAAGTCTTTAACTAAAGAGTGTAGCGGCAATGCTTATTAATAAGGCAGAATTAAGTGTTGCGGTGCTTTCCTAAATGAGGCCTCATCTCTCTGGCGCAGCCACAGAGAAACTATTCATGCAGACTGATTTAAAGATGTTTTCTTTTGATAAGGGTCAGCTCCCAAAGGGGGATGCACTTAGCAAAGCCTAGCTATCATGATCAATGGTCATCCATTGGCGCCTATCTGTCTAGGGAGTGCCAGATGGACATCTGGACTGCATTCATATCTCACCTTGATCAACCAATCAGGGACTGGTAGGGCCGAGTAACCCACGTGGGACTCTGATGCCCATGGAACTTTCAGCCAATGAACGAGCTGAAGTTCCTCCAGGTAAAAACAGGCAACACAGAGGGCCTGGGAGTATTCTGTGGACTTTTCTAAAGGGAATTCAAAGGAGAATTCCTGGGCAGGACGGCCCAGGAGCAGAAGGCTCCCAAGGGCAGGACATTCTCGCAGCGCGCCTCCTGACCATCCTGAGACTCAGCCCGGACAACCACGGAATGGCCAGTGTGTCCGAGTTCCAGAACTTTCCTTTGTTCTAAGAGTCGAGAGCGGAGATTGCCACGAGTAACCAAAGAATCCACCCGAGGTTAGCAAGCCTCGTGAACAGGTCGGAACTGTGGACAGCTGAATCACTATTCAGAACTAGCTCTCCATCAGGAACGAACCGGTCTTATTCCTGACTTGCAGGGACCCACAGTCATCTTTTCTCCTGTGCACAAACTTTGCTTGTTAAAGCCAACACTAACTAGCCGGCCAGTGAGCATTAGCAGCACACTGTCACAAGCCGCACATCACAGCCTGGCACTGAGCCAAAGAGCGTGGATTGGACAGCAACAGCCTGCAAATGTTTCTTTGTGCCCACAGGAGATCTGAATCCCCAGAGATTGGATGAGTATTCAACTTCAATGCATTACAGCTCGGGAATTCAATTGTTATCCCAACCAGTTGATGTCAATTTAATTCCTAAGAGTTATGTACTTGTTTTGAGTATCCAATGTAGAAGTTATAACCAAGTGCATTTACAAAACGATCTAAATGAATGATATACTAAACGTATGTCCTCTTGATATATGTAACTCTTTGTAACTGACTGAATATATACCTTTTGTATTCTGATAACCCTCTCAATAAGATCTGTTAGGTTTACATGCATATTCTATGTATTAATAAATGTATCCTCGTGTATTAGTACCCGTGTGTGTGCGTTGTTTGAGTTATATTGCATGGTTGGATTCTAAGGCCATCAAAAGAATCAATTTTGTGATTTACTGCTACAATTAATAATTGTCCCAGTAAATGCCCAAACCCTACAGAACTGGTGCCTTCAGGGAGCACACTACAAGAGATACCGGAGTCAACAAGCATACTTTTAGAATTTGATTAAAAAGGAACATAATGTGGAATCGCATATCTAACAAAATTAATAACGATATAATTATATTCATGTCCCGCAACACAAGAATAGTACACGCTGTACATTGTCTGTCGATAATGTTTCTGTAGTGCTTTTTCAGCAGTCTGCATGTGATCTTGCCGGTGGCGTTGTGGGTTAGGTTCCAAACTCCCATGTCACACAGTCTGTGATCGAATCCCACTGGAACTATGACTCCTTTTTTAACAAACATTTCTTTGAAAAAATGAAACGTTTCCCTTGGTCAGAGATTAAATAAAACCTCATTCGCACCAAACAAATTTATATTTCTAAATATCACAACAATTTCTAAATATGATCCGATTTAAGTCTTTTTAATAACAATGAATAGTCACCTATGCATTACAAAATAAACATTTATATTGATTTGAATCGCGTTTTGATTTAAATTGTAAAAGCGTGTTTAAATATATAAAAAAATCGTTTGCCCAGCCACTATTGTTGTTATTGTTTTTATCCTGTAAAGCGCTTTGAGGAGCACAGCTTTTTCACCACTTAGATTACTTTTTGACACCATCCTTACACAAAGCAGAAAACTGATTGTATTTTCCGATGACATACTGTACAACTGCAAAGATTACAGATTTTAACCGTCTTTTTTCTGAACCAGGGAAAATCTGATCATGTTTCTCTTTAACAATAATAAAAAACTTTGTTTTACATATCACCTTTAAAAGTGGCATCTCAAAACAAAACAGTAGATGTAAACCACAGATTACAAAGTAAATACCTAGACAAACGCAAACACGTTTTTAATAAAATGCTTTCATTCATTCAACAGAGAGAGAGCGTAAAACCTGGGTGTAACAGCTGTTCTTTTTTCTGATCACTCGCTCTCTGAGATACATGAGAATCCAGGCTTTTTTATCAATGCTTTCTTTTCCGTATACCAGATATTATGGAACCACTTCAGAAGGGTGTCAGCCAGTCAGATTCCAGGAATCGGTACTTTAAAGGAAAAATACACACCGGTATTCCATTTCTCCCTTAACATTTTAAGCATCGAAGTATTTAACTAACATGTTAAATAACGTGTGAAAAAGTGGAAGTTTTAAGCTTTTCTACTAATATAATATGGAATCGCGTATCTAAAGAATTTAATAACGATATGATTATATTCGTGTACTGTGACAGGGCTGTGTAGGGCTGTTTCGCCTCTCTCTTCATGCGACTGTACCAGGAAGAGGATTTCTTTCTATTCGAAACGTGTAGTTTAAAAGTTTAAGAAGTAAAAAGCTTACAGCGTACACAGATTTCTAAACTGATCAGGATCGTTATCTTTGTCTTATGCATAATAATGTTCACCGCTCTGTCCAGCAAATTAATAATAAACTATTTTATATAGCGTTTTAAACAAATAAGTAATTAGATTGCTCATAAACCTAATCACTTGCTTTTTCTTTTTATTTAGACTCAGATTTCAACTATAGATCGTATTATTAATAACCATAATAACAACCAACCAACAAAAACAACCATATAAACATAATACCAACCAAAAACATAGATAACAACCACAATACAAAATCAAATATATCAAACCATTATACTCTCGCAAATTCCTCCAATTATTATAATCCCGCCCCTTATGCAAAACCAAACCCTCCTCCCATCCCAGTTTATCTTCTTTATCATAAACAAAATCCACCTCAATTTTCAACATAAAGCATTACACAAAATCAATACCTCAATACTCCATACTCAACAACGATAATTCACAAACAGCCAGAACATGTAACTCCACATTCCCAAACATACCTCATTTCCATAGCCCCGCCCCTTATGCAAAACCAACATCCCTCCCCTGTTCTCTCTCTCCCCTGGGGCTTGTAATCATTTTTATTTTCAAATAAAGTTTAGCAAAGTCATCTATTTTAAAAATCTTAAGATTTTTATATTTATATCTTTATTTGGTGGTTTCATTAGTGACAAAGGCTAAACTTTCTTGGAAAAATGTCTTTTATGTAAACCATGCTTGCTATTAATTCATTCAGGGCTAAAATATGTTCATTGTCTTCAAATGAAAGAAGGATTCCTTTCGCCGTGGTCGGGTTGAAATTAGAAGCTTCCCATGCCCGGACTGTTACACCAACGTATTAGCATGTTAAAGCGATTTCATTGAGGAGCCTAGCCTTTCTTAACTAGTACTGTACTTACTGGGTTTTTGAGGGGGGGGAGGTGTCTTTCGCTGGAAATCTCGCCTCCTTCTACTTTGAAAATACCTGTGAAACCAGTTTAATTCGTCACAGCCAGCACTCCTGCAGAGAGGGGGGTTGTACTTGCAGTGTATACAGTAGATGGGAAAGCCAGAGCCGACCTCTACGCCACCCATGTGTTATGCTCTTCCTTAATGTCTAAGCCGGAACACATCATTATATCTCATTTTGTATTTCTTAAAAATAAAAAATCGTTTGCCCAGCCTAACAGTATTGTTGTTATTGTTTTTAACCTGTAAAGTGCTTTGAGGAGCCACCTTTAAAGGCGCCATATACAATAAAGTTCATTATTATTACTATTGTTAATTTGCTGGACAGAGAGGTGAACATTATTACACAGAAGACAAAGAAAGCGATTTACGTTGCATTGTGCATTGTGCTGCTGTAATACAGTTTTAAATAATTAAAAGTCTAAACAGTATCAGCTTTATTTATGGGTTTTAAATAAAGGTGATTTAAACGCGATTTAAATCAATATAAATGTTTATATTGTTACGCCTATATGACTATTCATTGTTATTAAAATGCCTTAAATTCGAACATGTTGTGATATTTAGAAATATAAATTTGTTTGGTGCGAGTGAGGTTTTAATTAATCTCTGACTCAGGAAACGTTTCATTTTTTCAAAGAAATGTTTGTTAAAAAAAACAGTGGGATTCGATCACAGACCGTGTGAGGTGGGAGTGAGGAACCTAACCCACAGTGCCATCGGCAAGGTCAAGTGCAGAATGCTGAAAAAGCACTACAGAAACATTATCAACAGACAATGTACAGCGTGTACTATTCTTGTGTTGCGGTATATGAATATAATTATATCATTATTCATTTCTTTAGATATGCAATTCCATATTAATACCTGTGAAACCGGTTTAATTCGTCAAAGCCAGCACTCAGCAGAGAGGGGGGTTGTACTCGTTAATGTCTTAGCACAAAGCAGAAACTGATTGTATTTTCCGATTACATACAAGTGCAAAGATTACAGATTTTAATCGTCTTTTTTCTGAACCAGGGAAAATCTGATCATGTTTCTCTATAACAATAATAAAAAAAACTTTGTTTTACATATCACCTTTAAAAGTAGCATCTCAAAACAATACAGTAGATGTAAACCACAGATTACAAAGTAAATACCCAGACAAACGCAAACGCGTTTTTAATAAAATGCTTTCATTCATTCAACAGAGAGAGCGTAAAACCTGGGTGTAACAGCTGTTCCTTTTTCTGATCACTCGCTCTCTGGATAAACGTCTCGCCTGTCCAGTTCTTTGTTTTCCTAATTTGCCGATTATGCCTGCTGCGATCCACTCCTACCCTCACACCTAAAGAAGACTATTTTAAATTTCTTTGCGCATCTTTAAGGTGATATCACATAAAGGTGATATGTAAAATAATGATTTTTTATTGTTGAGAGAAACATGATTCAGATCAGATTTTCCCCGGTTCAGAAAAAAAGATCTAAAGTATACTAGTTAAGAAAAATAAATCTAAATGGGGAGAAAGCTATGCTGAAAGTTTATTAAGATTCTTAGAAGACAAAGATATCAATTTATTTTAGTCAAAATTTTATATATCACCTTTAAAAGAGGAATCTCAAAGCAAAGTAAATACCCAACACTGATTGTACCCATCTGTCATGCTAATAAAACACCTTGAATTGAATTGAATTGAGGGAGAAAGGGGGGGAGGGCGAGCAAGATAACCAGGACGTAAGGCAAATAAGATACACTCCACAGGCATTCACAACAGCAACATATGAAACATTTGCACATATAGTTAAATTATTACTTGGTTTTCAAAGTGCAATGAAATACAATATTGTTGTTGTTGCTGTTCTTGTTTATTTTATCCTGTAAAGCGTTTTGAGAAGCCACCTTTAAAGGCGATATATACTGTAAAAGCGCTGATTCTTATGGAATGTGTTCCGCCGGGGATTCAATTTTTTTTATATTTTTTTTAAATCGTGTATCAAAGGAAATCTCAGTATAACTTTGTTCATGAACAAACAGTGGCATGTTACATTATTAATTTGGGTGTCTTAATTCGATGTATTTAAAGCAGTGAACTACTGTAGGTGTAACATAACATTCAGAAATACAATCGAGAATAGTTTTGTGGTGTTTGTTTAGATTAAACGTTCCTAAAACGTATAACGTAACTGGGCATCCATATGAATCAAGTAACAGGTTTATTCCATGCTGAAAAAAAAAGAAAGAAAACACCTTCCATTAGAATTGACTGAGCTCCGCTCTGTACCACGCAATGATCCCCCCAGAGTCTCTGCCCTAGGTTATTTGGGTTTTCAGACAGAGGGTAAAAAACTCTCTCTCTGGTTTGACCTCCCCCTCCCTGTGTATTGTCTGTTTTTTGTTAACAAGGCTCGCCAGCTAATGTGAATCGAAACCTGTCTTTCTAGCTTTTAAAGTCGTGCAATGTGTAAGCCACAATTCAAATAGAGAAAAAAGAGCTGACTGACAAGATTTAAGATGTGGCTGTCAATGTTGGATTAAAAAAAACACATTGTCTGACATCTGTTGGATTGCTTGAAAAATAACTTTATTTTGAGAGACTGGATAAGTAATTCAAGTGTTTTTTTTTTAACTTCCTGAAAAACAACTAATAATTTAACTATATGTGTAAACATTTTATGATATGTCGCTGTTGTGAATGTCTGTGGACATGTGCTGGCTGGACAGGAGGCTCTACTGTACACAGAGAGGGGCGAGAGGAGAGGACAAGCTGATACATACTCTTAAAGTTTGATTAATAGGGAATATAATACAAAAATATAGTACTAAAAATAAGTTGCACTCTACAGACATTCACAACGGCGACTGTCAGGAGATAGGACACAGCAGCTCAGGCACCCGCTGAATGGAAAAGGGGCACTTTAATGTTCTGTATGGCTAATACTTAAGCCAATACTAATATTCAATACTTTAATATTCTTTTCTGTATGTTTAACAATAGTGGGTACTGGCCTAATTCGTCCCTGCTCCCGTTGTTAGGTGTTAATGTGTTGTTAAGTGTGAATTTGTACCTGTTTCCCTGAGGTCTGGCTTTTTTTCTGGAAAACCATAACTCTGGTCTTGTCCAGATTGACTGTCGGCACCCAGGTCTGACAGTGCTGCTCCAGCAGTGCCTAGTTCTGGCGCAGCCTCTGTTCTGTGGGCGACAGTGGGACCAGGTCGTCTGCAAAGAGCAGGAACTCGATTTCCATAATTAATGCAGATCAGTAAATCAAGGGACAAAGCAACTATTGTGCCTGGCTCCTCAATGGGATTTCACGTGTTAATGCGTTGGTTTAAAAGTCCGGGTGTGGCAAGCCTCTAAGTCTCCCGACTTCGGGAAATGGCACCCGCCTTTCATTGGAAGACAATGAACTTTCTAGCCATTAATGTGAATATAGCATAAATACACCAAGGGATTGGGTGAGCTCTCAAAAAAGCATGGTGAATCGAAGATTCTCAACCCTTACTTCGTGTGACTGGAAAATAATTTGTGATCGGATCAACAAAATGCTTCGTAGAAGGAGGCTCTCTTTTCCTCTAGTCTAGCAGTCTGTCCACAAAACAAAACATTCCTGTTAGACAAGAGGAATGTAAAAAAACAATTGCTTTTGTCAATGGAAACCGTTTGTGTTTGTCTGGTATTTACTTTGGTCCCTTTTAACTGTTTTTCCATCTACTGTATTGCTTTGAGATGCCACTTTTAAAGGTGATATGTAAAATAAAGTTTTTTATTATTGTTATAGAGAAACATGATCAGATTTTCCCTGGTTCAGAAAAAAAGATCTAAAGTGCTACACCTAACTTTCTTAATTCGATGTATTTAAACCAGTGAACTACTGTAGGTGTAACATAACATTCAGAAATACAGTCGAGAATAGTTTTGTGGTGTTTGTTTAGATGAAACGTTCCTAAAACGTATAACATAACAAAATTAAAGATGATTAAAATCTGTAATCTTTCCACTTGTACTGTATGTCATCGGAAAGTTTCTGCTTTGTGTAAGGATGGTATAAAAAAGTAACCTTAAGTGGTGAGTAAGCTGTGCTCAATGTATTTAAGGGACTTAAAAGTAAAAGGAGATGCTTCATATTGCTTGACTAATTTTAAAAACTAAGTTATAAATGCAGACGCTCCCTCTGTGCCGCTCCGGGTGTAAATATCAAAATATACATTCGTCCCAGAAAGAGGCCGAAGAGCACCCAGCTGGGGTGCGCGGGGAAGAGCAGGACATGAGTGAAAGGCGGGGTTTAGGAAGGCGTACTGTCTGGGCAGGTATAGATTACACTTTTCTAAAACGTATTTGAAAAATAAAAACGATTACAATCTAATCCTTCCACGTTTGATCCCAAAATCCCAAGAAAAATAAATCTAAACGGGTAGAAAGCTATTCTGAAAGTTTATTAAGATACTTAGAAGACAAAGATACTGTATCAATTTATGTTGCATTAGCCTGATTATGATTAAAAAAACACATATAATTAAACACGCATTTGCGATTTAAATCAAAACACGATTTAAATCAATATAAATGTTTATATTGTCACGCATACTGTCCAGCCTCCATTTCTCTATAAAAATGTACTCTATTACACACAAATATAAGTCAATTGATTGTCCATAATATTGCTATTCTATTTTTTCGAAGAAATGTTTAAAAGAGAAGTCCAGCACCAGCTGGATCTGAACACACAACCCGTGAGTTGGTAATCGGGCACGTAGACCAGTGGGCTAAAAGGGTAGTCACATGAAAAAAGAGGCGAAACAGCCCTACACAGCCCTGTCGCAGTACACGAATATAATCATATCATTATTAAATTCTTTAGATACGCGATTCCATATTATATTAGCAAAAAAGCTTAAAACTACCACTTTTTCACACGCTATTTCACATGCTAGTTAAATACTTCGATGCTTAAAATCGTTAGGGAGAAATGGAATACCGGTGTGTATTTTTCGCTTCTGAAGTGGTTCCATAAAATCTGGTATATGGAAGAAAGCGTTGATAAAAAAGCCTGGATTCTCATGTATCTCATACAAGTATCTTTTAATACAGTCTTCGTTGTGCTCTTGAGGATCCTTGTGATATTTTGAGCTCTAGTTGAACGATAAGTGTCGCATTTTAAATATTTTTCGTAGTTAGAAATTATGAAACGCCCTTTTAAAAGCAAGGGAGTTTTTTATGCCCGTTGAAGCAAAACAAAATGCCTGACAAAGTATGGCTTGGACAGATTCCAAGTGCTTGTACAAATGTGCTAACGAAATTATACTTTGAGAATACAGCTTGTCCAAAGTCATCCATTATTAATACTATTAGTAATATCTTAAGTAAAGGCTTTGATGCATAAATAGTTCTGATAAAGGTAGGTTATGTACTTTTGTCCAACTGAGCAATCTTGCTTTCATAAAATATACCAACATTTTAATGACTGATGATTAACATGCTGTAATACATAGTTCAAAATTAAAAGCTCAAATGCTGTACATGAGAGGTTAAGCTCCCCCTGGCGGTTTTACAAGGTGACGCCGGATAGTTTCCGGCATGACGTCAAATGACGCGATTAACCGCGTGATACTGCGTGATACCGCGTGATACCGCGACTCGCCCACCGGGGTATGCCGCGAAATACCCCACCCATTTTGAATGGCTGCATCTGTAGATATTTCCAGCTATACCCAGGATCATGCCAGGATCACACACCGAGTGTGGGTGGCACTTAGGTTCGGGCCAATGAACGTGGTGTTTACATCTCTAGGTTTAAAACAGAGCCACTACTCATTGGCCAAGACCTGCTTGACAGGCTGGAGTCTCTGGTGGACTGCCAGCGTGGAAAATTGTGGGCTCAGGTCAAAAACCCTAAGCCTGTCGCACAGGAGAAAGGGGGGTTCAGTAGTTATGCTGTGCTCACACAGTGCCCACTGAACACTATAGCTGAGTTGGAGGTTCCACCTGGTTCCTCTGGACGAGAAATAAATGTCTCTTCTTGCTTTCCAAAACTACAGGGAAGACCTGCCCAGGCCAGCACTCCCACGGCCTCCCAACTACAGGAGCAGTGCTCCGAGCAGCTGCTTAATCCGCAAGGTAAAGCACACCGCTTTTTTATCCCTGAAGAAGAGTGGATTTCCCTGTCCGGTAATGAATGGGAGTCCTTTCTGTGCGCCCTGGTACCTCAGGGGGACCAGGACTACCACCCCATGGTGGTGGGAGGGGTCCAGGTGGCAGAAGTGCAGGTTGATGATGTAATTCTTAGCCTCAGCTCTGAGAAGTTCATAATCAGTGAAGGTCTGTTCGAGGACCTGTCGCGAAGCCGTCACAGGTTCTGTGGTGGGCACCCCCACCTCATAGGTCCATTTGGAGCAAAGGAAGCTGTGTAGCTTCCATCTCCATCGGAAAAAACAAGTTTGCTCACTACCTCCAGGTAGCACCTCAGCTGACCCATTCGGTCTGTATTGGTGCAGACCTGTTGGTTCGACTGGGCGCCCAGCTGGACACAGTAAACAGTGTGCTGTGGACACGGGTGAACCCAGATGCCCACTCTCTAAGCGGCGACCCCGAGAACATTCGGTCAGGTCAGACGATTCCTCAGGCCTGCCAGGTAGTAAACGAATCGGACCTGATCGTTCTTGTGTCAACAGCAGGGTTTCCGGTACGCCTTGTCCTAAAGAAGGGACAGAGAATGGACGCTGAGATGGTTTTCTTCCAACCATCAGCTCAGTTTATCAGACTGAACCTAGCAGTCTGTGGTACCCCCAGACTGGAACGGAATGACCGAGCCACCTGCCTGTTGGTGCAGAACATAGCAAAACAAGATGTCAAAATCCCTGCTCGCACTGACATGGGACTGGTAATTGACAATGGTTTCGAACTGGCCATCCCAGTACTGGGGCAGCTCCCTGGTCCCTTGGCCAGGGAGGGGGGAACCGAGCAGGTGTACTACACCTACCCCCGGCAGATGATTGCAATTATGCCAATAGAGGGATTCTGCAACCAGGAGGTGTGCAGGGTGGACCTTAGCGATAAGGATGAGATGATTGTGTACACAGTAAACGCAGGTGTTCCGATGGACCACTCATCCGAGAGTGCGACCCGGGATACCGCCATGCCGTCAAAAGCGGGGTTCCTAGAGCAGGTACAGGAACAGGTTGGTAAGGCAGATGCCCTGGAAACGGAAAGCCAGCATCAGCAGCTGCGTCAGATCTTCCAGGATTTCCAGGAAGTGTTTGCACGGGATGCCTATGACTGCGGGGTGACAGATTTGCACACAGCGCGCATTCCCACAGCCCCTGGCGCCCGCCCAACCTATGTCAGGCAGTATCGCATTCCCCTCACGGCATACAGGTCCATAAAGCAGACGTTGGATGCTCTACTAGAGCGTCAGATCATAAGGGAGTGTAACTCCACTTATAACTCCCCACTGTGGCCGGTGCTGAAACCCAATGGTAAGTGGCGTCTGACCATTGACTACCGGCAGCTGAATAAACAGGTTCCTTTGTCACGATGGCCAATGATCTACCCAGATCAGGAGTTAGCCAAGGTGACAACAGCGAAATATTTCACCACAGTGGATGTGGCCAATGGGTTCTGGACCCTTAAGGTAGAACTGAAAGATCAGTACAAACTGGCCTTTTCCTTTGGAAACAGGCAGTTCACCTGGAATCGATGCCCCTTTGGGTATTCCAACTCCCCAGCGGAGTTCAACATATTTCTGCACAAAGCCATGAGTGATGCAGCCGCCAGGGGCAACCTGGTCTATGTGGACGATATTCTGATGCGGAGTCAGACCTGCGAAGAACTCATGGCCGAGATCAGGCATGTGTTGACCCAGCTCTCCCGTGCAGGGGCCAAACTGTCCCTGGCTAAGGGACAGTGGTGTAGGACCCAAGTGGAGTACGTGGGACTATTGGTTGGAGCCCAAGGCATACAGCCACAGTCCAGCAGAGTCCAAGCTATCCAGAATATGAAGTCGCCCACTAACCTGTCTGAACTGCGCAGCTTTCTGGGAGTATGTAATTATTCCCAGCAGTTCATTGAGGATTACGCTGAAATAGCAAGGCCCCTCCACAAGCTGTTGCAGAAAGACGTGCCCTTTAAGTGGGGGCCTTCCCCAGAACAGGCTGTGATGGAGCTGAAGCGCAGACTCAGTAGTGTGCCGTGCTTGGCCTACCCTGACAAAAATAAGGTCTTCTACCTTGTTTTTTTTCTACCTACAAAGACGGGAATGATGAGGCCGACCGGCTGGCCAAATCTGGCGCCTTGGAGGGTGAACCCTGGCAGTTCCAGCAGCAATGGCTACCCCCAGAAACCGTGGCTGAGGTCAAGGCGGTCACCCTTAGCAGGGCTAGACAGGATGTCGGAGCTGACCCTCAATCTGTAGTGCTTGGGTCACATGGTTTTAACACCGATCTTGCGGAAATGCAGAAACAGGACCCAGCAATTGGGCAAATGTATCAGCATATCGCTGACCCAGTGCGTCAACCTCATTCGGAGCAGGTGCTGAGCCAGTCTCCGGAGCTGAAGGAGCTGGCAGAGGTGAAAGATAGCCTAAAAATTATAAAGGGGTTGTTGGTTTGTGTACCAGTTGCACAAGGTGTCCCAAAGTGGGTAGTTCCCTACTGTCATCGGGGGGCCATGATCCAACACGCTCATGATGAACCCTGTGGGGGTCACCGGGGAATCAAGGCTACGTACGACACTATCCAGCAGGTGGCATTCTGGCCTCACATGGACCAATACATCGCCGCGTATGTAAAGGGGTGTCTGACGTGTAGCCAGTTCCAACCATCACGGCCCTTGCACCGTGCACCACTCCAGAAAAAGGGCATGACATTCCCCTGGTCCAATCTACAAATGGATTGGGTGGGGCCGCTGGTGAGGTCATCCAGAGGGAACAAATATTTCCTCACTGTTACGTGTGCATTCACAAAATGGATTGAGTGCCTCCTAGCACCAAACGACACGGCAGAGACAACTGCAGTGCTGTTGGTGAACCATGTGTTCAGTCGATGGGGACTCCCCCTGACCGTGGACTCAGATCGGGGAACTCATTTCACAGCTACAGTAATGGCAACCCTGTGGAATATGCTTGGGAAGGCCCAGTTGCATATCTCCTACCACTCTCAATCCTCGGGCCAGGCAGAAAGGGCAAACCGAACGGTGGTTAGTATGCTCAAAAAGTTTACCAGCAGTAGGGACCGGGACATTAAGCTGCCCCTGGTTCTGATGGCCATCCAAGCTACGCCCCATTGCTCTACGGGGGTCTCACCTTTTGAGATGATGAGAGGTCAGAAGATGACTCTTCCCCTACACTGTCTTTATGGGGTGGAGGACCTGAGCACGACGGGGGCTGCTACGGCCCATCAGTATGTGTCAGACCTGCGAGCACATCTGCAGGCAACCTTTGCTTTTGCCCAGAACAATCTGGGAAGGAGTGCAGAGGGTAGGAAAGCGTACTATGACCGAAAGGCAGTTAACCAGGAACTCCAAGTAGGAGACAAGGTCCTGTACTTCCAATTTGCCAAACCCACGGGGGTGACCCGGAAGATCTTACCCAGTTGGACAGGACCCCACGAGATTGTCGATAAGGTATCACCGGTAGCTTATCGAATTCAGATTGGAAAGGGAAGGCAATCTCTGGTCTACAAGTGGGTGCATAGCAACCACCTCCGGTTGTATCGCCCACCTCGAATGGCGCCAGAGGACATAGAATAGGGTTAAAAGTCCAAACCCGATCAAAGAGGGGGGTGCCCCTTTGTAGCTGCAGGTAGTTAGGTACTGTAGTGTAGGTCCTGCTAGGAAAATATATTCAAAATTATAGAGGAACTGTACCATGTGCCTCATCTGTGTTCCAGAATGGGAATCCTAAAACTGCCACGGCTGGTCCTGGCAGTACTGTGGATTGCCTCGACACAGCCCCTTGAAGTTGTGGAACCCGGTCCTCCTACTGGCATAGGCCTGCAACACGCTCCCAGATTGTTGTTAACAAATTGCAGAACATATACTCAGTGAGTGTATGTACGTCTGGACCCACATGATGTGTTTCGGAAGCACATCAACATGAACAGTAGGATGTCCTATCATGGTAGGCAGTGGACTGGGGATACTATATGGCATGCCCAGCTAGACACTATACACATGCTCCGCCAGCTGAGGAAGGCAACAGTCAGCCAGGAGAAGATGACAGGCCTCAGCCGCCCCAAAAGGTTCTTGGGGGGTCTGATTGCTGCGGCCTCCGCCGTGGTTTCGCTATTTTCAGCTGCTAACACTGTCACCCTGACCACCCTGAGAAGGCAGGTGTCTGGGTTACGTAAGGAAATGCCAGAAATTTATGACAGGCTGTATCAATAGCAGCAGCGGCTGGAAAGCCTAGGGAAAACCTTACAGGGCACCATTTTAGCAGTAAACCTTCATGCATCAGTGTTAAATAACACCCTCCACACTGTGGGCAGGATTGTCGACGTGTTACAGTGGGACTATGCTTATGTGCAACAGGTCAGAATGCTGATGCAGGATCTTCTTACAGAGCTTAGTGCCACAGTAACTAGTCTAGCCATGGGACAGATTCCAACCTACTTGGTTCCACTATCCTTAGTAGAAGATGTACTGAGGACAACCACGTCCGAGATGGTGCAGCCATTGCAAGTACATCTTGCATACAGTCTAGGCAGTGCCATTCCCATACATGTCAACCCCGAAGCCAAGGAAATAGGTTTCCTGTTGAACCTTCCCATCGTGAGTAGCAAGAATATCTACAGGCTCAAGTCTATATTGAACGTTGGCTTCTGGAGGGGGGACATGCATGTGAAGTTGACCACCCCACCGCTCGTAGCTTACCAGGAGGATGATCCGAATTTGTACCTTGTTCCAAACCTGGAACTGTGTATATCAACCAAGGATATCCACTGGGTATGCCCAAGTAAGCCATTCCTTAGGGACACAACTCAGAGGTTGTGTGGTATCAGAAAGGGGGCTGCCACTTGAAAAGTGTAAAGCCACAGTGATGAGCAAAAGTGAGGTTAACGAACCCCAGGTTGAGCAGGTGGGAAAGTATGGCTGGTCAGCATACCACAGTTAACTGTTACAATAACCTATGACAGACATGATACAGCTACCGAAGTGCAGCTACCCAACCAAACAGTTTTTCTACAAGTTCCTGAAGGAGCTATAGTGCATCTCAACGATTTAGCACTACATCACCTGGAGTCAGAACTGTATGAAATGTAACTCGAGATTGTGGACGCTTTCAGAGGACACAGCGTTGACATGGATGAGAGAATCCAAGAGACAGTAAGTCTTGAGGGCGTACAGTTAGTCTAATTTGTTCTCAACGACGCAAACTAAAAAACTACGCTGGTAGGTCCCAAGCACAGTCGTTGTGGATCCTCTGGGGCGCTGGGAACAGTAAACGTGGTCATCTTGACACTGCTGCTGGGTAGGTGGATCATGGCTGGGGTAATGTGTTGGATGCTGTTCTCTTGTATCAAAGCCTTGCGGGGTAGTTTGAATGAGACAAAGGGAGCAATGGTGTATCACAGAAATCAGGTAACCACTCCCAAACGTCTGCCTGCTGCAGAGCTATCCGATACTGATAGTAAACTGCCGGAAGTTTAAGGTCTAGGCCTAATGATGATGCCCGATGCCTCATTTCTATGTACCTTATAACTGAGAGCAGGTATACGCAATGTTCTTTCCAACACTATTTCCTGTACAAATTCACGAGAGGTAATGTGAATATTGGGTGGTAGAATCCACCGTGGTACAACAGACATCACTTAACTCTGTTTTTGTTTTGAAGGCAACAACGCCTCAGGACCTCGTGACCTTCAAAAAGGGGGGATATGTAGCGGCAATGCTTGTTAATAAGACAGAATTAAGCGTTGGTATGCTGTCTTAAATGAGGCCCCATCTCACTCTCCATCTCTGTGGTACAGCCACAGCAGGCTGATTTAAGATGTTTTCTTTTGATAAGGGACAGCTCCCAGACGGGGATGCACTTAGCTAAGCCTGGCTATCATGACCCATCAAACCTCTACACCGGTCTTCAGAGAGCATCAGCAGCGCAACGTCGCAAGCTGCACACCACAGCCTGGCATGGAGCCAGGGAGCGCGGATTGGACAGCAACAAGCCTGCAACTGTTTCTTTGTGCCCACAGGAGATCTGAACCCCCAGAGATTGGATGAGTATTCTACTTCACTGCATTAGAGCTCAAGAATTCAGTTGTTATCCCAACCAGTTGATATCAATTTAATTCCTAAGAGTTATGTGCTTGTTTTGAGTATCTAATGTAGAGGTTATAACTAAGTTCATTTACGAAACGGTCTAAATGAATGATATACCTAACGTATGTCCTCTTGATATATGTAACTCTTCGTGACTGATTGAATATATAACTTTTGTATTCTGATAACCCTCTTGATAAGATCTGTTAGGTTTATATGCATATTTTATGTATTAATAAATGTATTCTTATGTATTAGTATCTGTGTGTGTGCATTGTTTGAGTTATACCGCAAGGTTGGATTCTAAAGCCATTAAAACAATCAATTTTGTGATTTACTGCCACAATTAATAATTGCTCCAGTAAATGTCCATACCCCTACGGAACAGGTGCCTTCTGAGAGCATACTACACAGACATGAGGAGAACATACAAAACTCCATGCAGATAGCACTTGAGGAATTGAACCTACTGATTTGCTGTCCTGATAGTTTGTATTGTCTAATAAAAGCTCTGGTTCTGTCTGCTTAACTTTTGCCCCTTAGATTTAATCTAATATTACAAGCGGTTTACAAGCGATTATGGAATTCCCCAAATGTGAAATAATTATAGTAGCAATGTTTTTGCAGATGTCTTTTGCTATTGTGAAATCCCACTTGAATCACAAATATTTTTAAACTGGTGAAGACCCTTTTAGCCCATGTCCGCCTGGAATTTCCTCCCCTTAAACAATTTTTTATTTCTCTGCAGCAGAACATAGCAGGAGCGATTCCTTAAAATTCCTTGTATTCCTTAATGTGTACACTCAGCAGACAAACATGAAAAAAACAAAAACAGCAGGTGGAATTTTTGCTTTGGTCTTCAGAGGTCAGAATGTTCAATTCTAGGCCTATCAGGTAGCTGGAAATTATTTGTAAACCTTGACCTGGGTTGTCAACTAGCTTGGATAAGAATCTGGGACAAATTGATCAATTTGAAAAAGTTCTACATAATGTTTTGTGAGGACTGGACCAGGAATTAAATTTCTCACATATAATAAATAAATCATAAAAAATATTGAAAGCAATAACAATAAAAACCATTGCAATTGCTATTAAAACCTTTAGGCACAGCTATACAGCCTTTTTCTACTGTTAGGCATTGAAAAAACACCTCAGCATTACTTTCTGGTGTGAAAAAAAGGAGTACTGATCTGCTGAAATGGCTCTGAATGGCTGAAAATACAATGAATTACAGCGTTTTTTATCAGATCGCCTTATTTCTAGTGGTCCTGCTTCAAATACCTATTCCAAAGTCAATAACGTTCAGTTTCCTCCAGGTCTGGAGGTGGGTTAGTCTTGCTTTTTGTGGATATATATCGTGCTTCAGAATAAGGTAAAAACATGGTATATATATATTGCTGGTTTTTGCCTTTGCGGTCTTTTTTTGCTGGCTTATTGATTACCTTATCGATGCATTTTGGAAGTGCATCATCAGAGACTTTGTGATCGATTGTCTTGTTTTGAGAAAAAAAAAACATTTTTTTAAAGCTCCGGTTGTCCTTTTTTACATTGATAACGTGTTTTACAGCCACACTTGCAGCCGGTTCATACAGAAAATGTAGAAATGCATTAGCCTGATTATGATTAAAAAACACATAATTAAACACGCGTTTGCGATTTAAATCAGAACACGATTTAAATCAATATAAATGTTTATATTGTAACGCATACTGTCCAGCCTCCATTTCTCTATAAAAATTTACTCTGTTGCACACACACACACAATAGAAGCAGGTACCGCTGTCAGAAGGGAAGAAGGTGACTATTCATTGTTATCGAAAATGACTTAGAATCGATCATGTTGCGATATTTTGAAATATAAAAGTCAATTGATTGTCCATAATATCGCTATTCTATTTTTTCGAAGAAATGTTTGTTAAAAGAAAAGTCCAGCACCAGCTGGATTTGAACACACAACCTGTGCGTTGTTAGTCACGCACGTAGACCAGTAGACTACAAGACAACTCGCATGAACAGGGAGGCAAAACAGCCCTACACAGCCCTGTCACAGTACACGAATATAATCATACCGTTATTAAATTCTTTAGATACGCGATTCCATATTATATTGGCAGAAAAGCTTAAAACTACCACTTTTTCACACGCTATTTCACATACTAGTTAAATACTTCGATGCTTAAAATCGTTAGGGAGAAATGGAATACCGGTGTGTATTTTTCCTTTAAAGTACCGATTCCTGGAATCTAACTGGCTGACACCCTTCTGAAGTGGTTCCATAAAATCTGGTATACGGAAAAGAAAGCGTTGATAAATACAAGTGTCTTTTAATACACTCTTTGCTGTGTTCTTGAGGATCCCTGTGATATTTTGAGCTCTAGTTGAATGATAAGTGTCGCATTTTAAATCATTTTCGTAGTTAGAAATTATGAAACGCCCTGTTAAAAGCAAGGAAGTTTTTATGCCCGTTGAAGTAAAACAAAATGCCTGACAAAGTATGGCTTGGACAGATTCCAAGTGCTTGTACAAATGTGCTAAAGAAATTATACTTTGAGTATACAGCTTGTCCAAAGTCATCCATTATTAATACTATTAGTAATATCTTCAGTAAAGGCTTTGATGCATAAATATTTCTGATAAAGGTAGGTTGTATACTTTTGTCCAACTGAGCAATCTTGCTTTCATAAAATATACCAACATTTTAATGACTGATGATTAACATGCTGTAATACACAGTTCAAAATTAAAGGCTCAAATGCTGTACATGAGAGGTTAAGCTCCCCCTGGCGGTTTTACAAGGTGACGCCGGATAGTTTCCGGCAGAGCGTCAAATGACGTGCGATTAACCACGTGATACCGCGTGATACCGCGATACGCCCACCGGGGTATGCCATGAAATACCTCACCCATTTTGAATGGCTGCATCTGTAAATAAGCTGTCTTTGTTCTGTGATATCTTTGCTTAATGCCTTGTTGCACAAATATGTTAACTACTTCCTTGATGTGGTATCACTCCTCGGGAAACGGTTCCTCCTCTGTGCTTATTTTTTTGTAACTGCTTGACTATATAAATGGGAAAGTCCCAACTTTTACTTTTAATTGTCTACGGCTTTTGTGGCTGAGCAATTCCTGCATGCATACATAATAAACTCACTGTGCACAAAGCACAAAGAACTTGACTGGGAGTGTTAATTTTCTACACAGTCTATTGGAAAAGCTGATAAAAAATTGAAAATCAAGTAAATCCTTGACAATCCAGATAAGAAATACTTGATTAAATTTGGAATGTGAAGCTGAAGGTAAATGTGGTTACCATGCATCCTTCTGCAATATTTACTGCTATAAGAACAGAAAATTTAAGTAACATATAAGATTTTTTTTAATTAACAAAATGCAAATCACTAGTTCATTATTAAGTCTAAAACTGAGAATATATTTGTCCAAAACAGTTAAATATTTCATAAAGTGATAGCTAAAAGAACAAGATTAACCTAATACAATCTCTGTCTAGATTATGTAAATGATAAGTCTCTCTAATGTATGTCTGAATCTTTTAAATGTTGATGCTACAATTTGTGTATTTATTGAATAGTTGTTGTGATGTTGTTTTCAGTCCTGTAAAAATAATCTCCTAAATATGTACATTTTAAAATAAAGAAAAATCACAATCTATTATATTGTATAATTCTTTTACACATTTAGTGATGAGAGGGTTTTCATTTACTGTAATAATTAAAAACTGAAACAATAAATTGAGATCGTACTTTGACAGCTATTTGAATCAATCAAGTACAACATAATTTACAGTGTCATACAGATTTTAAATATTCAATGTAAGCATCCAACAAAACAAAATAACATATATAATAAAATATATCTGTAGAACAATTTGTTGTGATAATTCACTCAAGTATTATAAAAGTAAAAGTTAATGTCAAAATTAAAGTTATATTGACTTTTACTTGCTGTGGTCTAACCTGTAGGTTTTTATCAGTCTCATATAATTATGTGACATTCATATTTTTATATACAAGTAAATACTATATGTATTTACTGTCATCAGCTATCAAATATGTTTGGAATAATAGTAAACTCTCAAGAATTATAATGTTAATAAAAATGTTTTATAATTAAAACATGTTTTATACCATACCTGGAGATGGCCAATGAGCTGAACCACTTCTTTAACAGGTTTGATTCAGGGCCCTCTGTGACTCACCACCCCTCGACCCATAGCCACGCGCTCCCTAAACCCTCGCAACTGCAACTGCCCAACACCTCCTACCTCCCCCCACAACCACGGCCACCTACAGTTATAACCTCCAAGAGCTACTCACTCCCCCACCCCCTTCAGCTGCCACACTCCCATACCTTCCCCATTAACACCTGCAGCACTGACAGCTCTATGAGCACCATCCCCCAGGCCAGGCTGACCATCACGGCTGACCAGGTGAAGAGGGAATTGAGGAGGCTTCACCAGGGTAAGGCCACAGGACCAGATGATGTCTGTCCCCAAGTTTTGAGGGCTTGTGCTGATCAGCTGAACAGAGTGCTTGGAGAGAGTCCCTGTGCTCTGGAAGACATTATGCCGGGTCCCAGTACCAAAGGAAGGGAGCCCCTCTGTCCTCAATTACTACAAACCAGTTCTGCTGACTTTTTACATCATGAAGACACTGGAGAGGCTGGTCTTGTCCCACCTGAGACCCCTGGTCAGTTCATCACTAGACACCCTACAGTTCACCTACCAGCCCAGTGTTGGTGTGGAAGATGCAATCATTTACAGATGCAGCCATTCAAAATGCACAGTACAAACCCACGGTACGGTAAACTACCCACAAGCTACCGCAGGGCACCGCCGTAAGTGATTGGCTAGCCAAAATGACCGACATGGGCACTTGTGGTACATTGGTTGGCAGTGAAAAGATTTAATCATTTAATCACGTTAGTTAAAGACTTCGATGCTTAAAATGTTTAGGGAGAAATGGAATACTGGTGTCTATTTTTTCTTTAAAGTACCGAGACTAGCCATATACTGTATGTTTATGTTCCAAAATTAATATCGTTTATGGCCTTCACACGTGTTACAGTATGCTCCTATTTTTTTTTATGCTTAGGTACTAAGATTTCCCTTCAGTGGTAAAATTCCATATAAATATTCAATACTTAAACGGGCACAGTTAAGACATTAAATATACATATACATACTGTATACAGTACAGTTTACATACAGTAATATGTTTATGTTCCTAAATCAATCTCTTTTATGAGCATGTGAAAGGCATGGTGAACCGATTCTCAAAAATTACTGTACTTTGCATGATTGGAAACAAATGCGTGATTGCGAAATGCTGTGGTGTTACTTTTACAAAGACGGTCAATGAAAAAAAGAATGTGGACCAGGGCAATAATTTGAGTTAACAGCTTGTCCAAGGTCATTCATTAGTAATACTATTAGTAATATCTTCGTTAAAGACTTTGATGGCGACAGCTCAAACATGAGAGGTTGAACTTTATTAGCTCCACCTTGCGGAAATTCCTGATACTATTATTTTACTTGCGGTACTATAGCAGAACTATACAGTAACTCGCGGTAGACTGCATAAAGCGCACTGCAAAATAATGCGGTATCGCCCGCTTGTTTTGAATGGCTGCATCTGTACATGCTGCAAAGGGCCTGTGGGGAGAATCACCTGCAATTGAATGTGGCAAAGACAAAGGACCTGATGATAGATTTCAGAAGAAAAGGTCCTACTCCTGTCTACATCCATGGGATTGGCGTAGAGATACTGGACTCATACAAGTACCTGGGAGTGCACATCAACTATAGACTGGAATGGTCTAAAAACACAGTGCAAGAAATCCCGAATGAAGAACTATGCAGATTTTATGCAGATGCAGGAGCAGGTAGATATCAAGACAGGTGTACAGACGATACAATCCAGAGCGTCAGGCTAGATCATGGTTGAAAGGCAGGAGGTAGTTCAAAATACAGGAAATTCTAAGAGAGGTGAACAATCTGAATCAGAAGCCAAGGTTTGAGGTCGAGGAGCAAAGGGTAGTCCAGAAACCAAGAGTATAGTAAGCAAGGGTCAAGTAAAATCAAGGTAGAGCTCTCTAAGAGATGACTCAATACCAAGCAGCAGGAAGCGGGTTTGGGTGGCTTAAATAGCACTGCCTGCCACACAGTAGGGTGTAGTGATGAGTGAACATGGGCAGCGGAGCTTGTTATTATCAACCCGCTGCTGGCACTGGTTAGCTCTCTTGTGGGCTGATCTGGGCTGGTTAGCAGTTGTGACAGAACCCCCACCCCCACCCCACAAGCGGCTTCCCGATCGGGAAGATCACTGTGAAAGTCGTTGATGAGCGCAGCATCCAAAATATCCCTTTCTGCAACCCAAGATCTCTCTTTGAGGCCATAACCTTCCCAGTCCACAAGATACTGGAGGGTACCATTGTGCCATCTGGAGTCAGGGATCTTGTGGACCGTATATGCTGGGCACCCCTGAAATATACAAGAGGGTGGTGGGCGATGTTGGTGGACGCGAGGGGCGAGCGGTGGAATGGTTTCAGGAGAGAGACGTGGAAGGACGGGTGGATTCTGAATGGGTGGGGGAAGTCCGAGAAGATAGGTGACTGGGGTGATCCGGGAGAGGATCCGGAAGGGACCAATTTATCTTGAACCAAGCTTCTTGGCGGAGAGACGAAGAGGTAGGTTCTTAGTGGCTAACCAGACAAACTGTCCTCTATGAATACGAGAGGCTGGTCTGTGATGCCAGTTAGCAAAAGTGGTTTGACTTGCTGAGAGCTGTCCTAGCCAATTTCCAGGTCCTTCGCAGCTTGAAAATATATTGTTGCACAGAAGGGACAGCCATAACTCGAGGGGTGTCGGGAATGAGAGAGGGTTGATATCCAAAACAACAGAGGAAGGGAGAGAGTCCTGTGGAGGAGGATGTGAGGGAGTTGTGGAAATACTCTTCCCTGGGAAGCAGCAATGACCAGTCATCCTGTGAAGTGAAGGTGAAGGCTCTGAGAAAGGAAAGGAGGCTTTTGTTAGTTCTTTCCACCTATCCATTGACGTCAGGGTGATATCCAGAGGTTAAAGATACATGGGTCCCCATGAAGGTCCAGAGTGCATCTGACACCAGGGTGACCCGCGAACCAGGAGTCATGACCCCACTGCAACACTGCTGAATGCAAATTATCCACCACAAAGAGTTTATCCTGGGGACAACAGAGAGGGACTGCAGTTCTGTCCAGGGCACGTCTGACTTGGTCTTCGATGGAGCAGTGAATCACTGGCACGACTCGACCAGGCAAGATGATAGGATCTGATGTGTAGCCCAGGTCTGGGGCATCATGGAGCCGGTTGAGTGCATCAGCCCTCTCAGTCTTGGAACCGGTCGTATAGGTGATCACAAAATTTAAATGGGAAAAAAAAACAGAGACCAATGGGCCTGACGCGAGTTGAGGCGTTTGGCAGATTGGATGTAGGCCAGGTTCTTGTGGTCTGTGATAATAACAAAGCGGTGTTGAGCCCCATCCAGCCAGTGTCTCCATTCCTCGAAGGCCAGCTTAATAGCAAGTTCATGGTTACCCACGTCGTAATTAATTTCGGCTGGAGAGAGCTTCTTAGAGAAGAAGGCACACTGATGTAGAATGAGCCCTTCTCCATGGTGCTGGGAGAGGACCGCACCAACCCCATAGGCAGAGGCGTCAACCTCCACCACGAAAGGCCAGGAGCGATCAGGGTGATGGAGGAGTGGAGATGAGCCGAAGAGGTACTTCAGGCGTAAGAATGCTTTGTTAGCCTCCGGGTTCCATTTACCCAGGTCAGGTCTGTTATGGGTCAAGGTTGTGATAGGCACTACGACAGAGCTAAAGTTCCTAATGAAACACCTGTAAAAAGTGGCAAAGCCCAGAAAGCTTTGGATTTGCTTCAGATTGCGAGGGCCTGGCCAGTCATTAAGTCTGGACACCTCCTGGACGTGGCAGACATGTTCCTGAGGGTTGGTGGAAAAAATCAGAATGTTGTCCAGATAAACCAAAACAAAGTTACCAATAATGTCCCTAAAATTGTCGTTCATGGAGGACTGGAAGACCGCTGGGTCATTAATGAGGCTAAAGGGCATGACTTGGTATTCATAATGCCTATGCATGGTCATAAAGGCCATCTTCCACCTATCACCTTCACGTATCCTGATTAGACTGCAAGCTCACTGCAGGTCTGGTTTCGAGAAGATGGAGGCTCCCCGTAAGGACTCCAAAGCCTCTGGAATTAGAGGCAGGGGGTAGCGATGTTTGACTGTAATGGAGCTCAGCCCTCTGTAGTTAATACACGGCCACAAGGAGCCATCCTTCTTCCCAGTGAAGAAAAACCCGGCACAGGCTGGGGATGAGGAGGGGCGAATAAAACCTGAATCCAGGGCCTCCTTAATATAGTCTTGCAGGGCTTGATTCTCTGTCTGAGTTAGAGGGTAGATGTGTCCTTTGGGTGGGAGGGTTCCCGGCAGCAATTCTACTGCCCTGTCACAGGTGCAGTGAGGGGGGAGCGAAGGAGCCTTCTGTTTATCAAAGGCTTGTTTCAGGTGTGCATATTGGGGTGGAATGGTAGACTGCCCTTCCATGGGAATTACTGCAGCAGAAACCTTGACAAGGGGGCAACAACAATAGTTATGGCAGGCGTGGCTCCAGGCAATGATCTCATTCCTGGCTCGGGAAATGTGAGGATCATGCTTTCTGAGCCAGGGAAGACCCAGGATTAGAGGGTAGGCAGGTGAATCCAGGAGTAAAAATGAAATATTCTCAGCATGCGATGCTCCGACAATGAGAGAGAGGTGGATGGTTTGCCAGGTAATCTGACCAGGAGTGAGTGGAGATCCATCCAATGTTTGAATGCCGATAGGGGTTGACATGGGCACCAGAGGAATATTCCACTTTTTAGCAAAAGAGGCGTCTACTAAGTTCCCCTCTGTGCCTGAGTCAACAAAGACCGACAGGGGAAGCTAAGGATTAGACCATGAAAGCTCCGCCAGGAATAGAGACCCGGAAAAGGCTTGAGAAAAAACAGCACTACTGACCTTAGCTGTAGGCTGCGGGAGGGCTCAAGGTGGGTATGGTGGTCAAGGACAAGCAGCGAGCAGATGATCTGAGGCAGCGCAGTACAAGCATCGTCCCTCCCGATGAAGCCTTTCCTTTTCTTATGAGGAAAGACAGGTATGTGGTAGAGCAGGCATTGAAGGGAGATATCCCTCAGGACACACAGGTCTGCTTCTAGGGTGTCTCTCTGCTCTCCGAATCTTAATGCGGGTGTCCAATTCGACAACCTGAGCAATTGGCACTTCAAGGGCCTGGGTGTGAATTGGCATGAGCACCAGATGGTCCTTCAACTCCTCTGAGAGACCCTTACAAAAGTGGCAGACCAGAGCTTCGGGGTTCCAGGCAGACTCCATGGCGAGGGTTTGAAATTCAACCAAATAATCTTGTAGTGGTCTGCCGCGGTGCTGAACCGCGTACAGCCGAATGTGAGTCAAGTCCAGGTTGTTTTGAAAAAAGCGCACTTGGAGCCGGTCAGCAAAATGACGAGTCTCCCCTAGCTAGCAAGACCACCAGCCAATCCTATGCCTTGCCTTTGAGCAAGGAGAATGCAAATCCGATCTGCTCCCGAGTAGCAGTAAAATGCTCAGGATGCAACTGAAATGCCAGATAACACTGAGCAATAAAGCCTCTGCAGCCCGTTGGAGTACCGTCATATTTCTCCAGGAGAACCAACGGTAAAGTTGGGGTGGTGGGTGAGGCCATGGGGGGCGGGGCAGAGGCTTGGGAGAAAGATTGCAGGAGTCAATGTGGGAGCCAGGGATACGGGAGGAGACAAAGGCCGGGCGGTTACTGAGGCCGGGTGGTTAGTGAGATGCTGTACTGACAATTGAAGCTGGGAGAAGGTTTGGGAATGAGGATGGAGGAGGGGGCGAAAAGCTTGAGCATCCGCGGGATCCATCTTGAGACTCGGTATTCTGTAAGGAATCTCCAATGAACAGGTATGCAGATCCTATGCAGACGCAGGAGCAGTTCAGGAACGTCAGGCGAGATCGTGGTTGAAAGGCGGAAGGTAGTTCAAAATACAGGAAATACTAAGAAAGGCGAACAATCCAAATCAGAAGGCAAGGTTCAAGGTTGAGTGGCAAAGGGTAGTCCAGAAACCAGGAGAAGTATAGTAAGCGAGGTTCAAGTAAAGGCGAGGTACGGATGCAGCCATTCAAAATGCGCGGGCATTATTTTGCGGTACGCTGTACGCAGTCTGTACGCAGTCTACCGCGAGTTACCGGTAAATACCGCAAGTTACCGTAAATTCTCCTATAATACAGCAAGCAAAATAATAGTATCCAGAATTTCCGCAAGGTGGAGCTAATAAAGCTCAACCTCTCATGTTTTGAGCTGTGGCCATCAAAGTCTTTAACGAAGAAATTACTAATAGTATTAATAATGAATGACCTTAGACAAGCTGTAAGTGTAAACTCAAAGTATTTCCCTGGTCAACATTCTTTTTTTCATTGACCGTCTTTGTAAAAGTAACACCACAGCATTTTGCAATCACGCATTTGTTTCCAATCATGCAAAGTACAGTGATTCACCATGCCTTTCACATGCTCATAAAAGAGATTGATTTAGGAACATAAACATATTACCGTATGCAAACTGTACTGTATACAGTATGTATATGTATATTTAATGTCTTAAGTGTGCCCATTTAAGTATTGAATATTCATATCTAATTTTACCACTGAAGGGAAATCTTAGTAGCTGAGCATTAAAAGAATAGGAGCATACTGCAACGCGTGTGAAGGCCATACACGATATTAATTTTGGAACATAAACGTACAGTATATGGCTAGTCTCGGTACTTTAAAGAAAACATACACGGAACATGGTTTCATTATGACCAGAATCGGTCTTGAGATATTTTTAACTTGATTTACAGTATTTGAGAGGTATGTCTTAACACCGATACTACAGTGCTTAAGTACTGCTCACGTATATGTTTCTAGGTTTATATTATGCATTTCATACGGTCAAATTACTTTTGAGCAACTAATAAGAAGCGGGAAACGGTATGCGTTTTAGTTTCGTTTTGTGCTGGGACCCGTGGATTGATTAGAGATATCAAGTACATACAAGTCATTTTTTAAATGTTGTAGTTCGTCTTGAAAAAATGTAACGAGTACATCATCTATCAACAATTACACAGGTTCTGTTTCCATATTGCGGATTTTGGTTACGTAATATTATTTTCTAGATTTCACGTTGTGAATATATGATTTGGGCAAACAGAGCCGCAAAGAAGTACATTATAGGTTGTTGTTTTTTTTTTTTGCAGTTTTATCTAGAACAAGCGATGCTTAAACCTTTGTCTGATTCTTGTCAAACTATCCACACGACAGTTACAGTACCTAGGAGTTGACTTCAGTGATGTCACTGATGGGATGTTTCTAAAAATCCATCCTCTGTAAAACGTCTTCTCTAGTTGTCCTGCATATGTATTCGCTAATGAAGCTGTGTGTTCTGAGCCCGGATCTCTACATTTCTGTATGAACCAGCTTAGAGGGCTAAAGACAGCTTGTGTTTAAATTGAGTGTAAGGCAATTTATGCTTCTAAAGTCATGGTCAGCATTTATTATTGTACTGTGCTGTAAACTTGTTCTGTGCCAAGTCACATTATTTTATAGCGTTTTTATAGCGTTATCAAATCCGGTGGCGCTGTGTGTTAGTTTCCTGACTCCCATGTCACATGGTCTGTGATTGAAACCTGTAAAACAAATTGCCTCTAATTATAAACATCTTAATATGCTGGCTCTGTGGATCCGCATCAGCTATGTTTGCCCATTCCTTCAATTCATGTGCATCCAACACACAGTTCAATGCCAGCAACTACACATAATCTAAAATACAACCCTTATTTCAGTATCTATGTAAACATATAGTCTCTTAACTTCATCATCTTCATCAGAAGTATGGCTAACCCCATTAGGAAGTGTTCTTGTAATAAGTGTATTCCTCAGCTTTCCGCAAATTATCTTCTTCTTGCCAACATCTCTAGTCTTTTATCCTGCAATAACTCAGCCAACACTTAAATCTCCAAATGCTGCTTGTGTTAATTTCTTTAAGTCACAAATATCATGTGTAAATACTGGCCATGTAATACTCTGCATTGTGGAATAATAGTTTATTTTAAAGGGAACTAGAGAAACTAAGAACTAGAGAAATCAAGAAAGGCTTTTTTTTCTAGAATTAATAAATGCACATCCTGTTCACTGGGGAAATTAAATCCACACTGAGCAATCTTCAATATGTTCAGAATATGACAGAATCCTATCAGGGATGCATTACACCTGTTTTCAAGTCCTTGCACTGGTTACCTATCAGATTTCGAGTCAACTTCAAAATCCTTATCCTCCTTATATACTGTCCTACAACTGTTATTATTGATCTCCGAATTATTGTACTTGACATGACTTCATTCAGCCTTTCCTGAACGTCTATGACAGGCAGAGAGAGTGCTGTTTCTGGTGCGATCTTTTGCAGCTGACATTTCACTTTTTTAAACGAACAAGAAATTAGATTGCTCATAAATCACTTATTCTATATAAACACAGCGTAATTGCCCTCCGAAAATCCTCTTTTTCTGGTTCGTTTTAGAGACCTTGATCAAAACTGATTTTAGATGTCAGAAAGGATTTATTTTCTCTGTATTTCCTACATTTCTTTGTCGAGATTTTAACTTTATATCTAACTTTATATCTAGGCTCAGATTTCAACTATAAATCGTACAGTAATTAATAGCAGTAAATACTGATGTTTATACATAAAAAAGTCATGCCTTGGAGTATAGACCCCCAAAGGAATGCCATAGACTCAAACTGCAAAATAAACAAATACAGAAAGAAAGTATTTGTATTGTAATTGCAAATCCTGGTACTGTATGAGTGATTGGTATGACTTTCCTCATTACAAATCTCTTATTAGAATTTAAATTTCTCTGTAACTCCAGGTCAGAACAGAGAAAATGTAACTGCCTTAAGGAGTTTACGATTATGAAAAATAGAAGGATAAGCATGATACGTATGTCTTCTGTCATTTTCTAAGTCATGTTACTGAGCACCAAATCTTATTGAGAATATGAATCCATTTAAGGTTTATACTATTAAAGTAACGGTTTATTCCATGCTGAAAATGTTTGTACCAGACTTTTTTGAGGCCTGTTTAATTGTGTCTGAAGTCTGATGTTGTAAATTTTATTGTTAAAAAGATCCATGAAAATGTCACTACTAAAGTTAGCTGGTACTGTTGGTATTGTAAGTGGCAAGTAGAGCTCATATTTTAGATTTTGTGAGGTTGCTAGCGTTGAACTGTGTGTTGGATGCACATGAATTGAAGGAATGGGCAAACATAGCTGATGCGGATCCACAGAGCCAGCATATTAAGATGTTTATAATTAGAGGCAATTTGTTTAAATAACTAGGTATGGATACTGATGTGCAAGAGAGGTGGAAAGGCTGTTTCCTTAAGCCAGCACTATAAAATGTTTTAGTCTCAGTGAGATGCTGCCATTTCATAGTGGGTTTCTAACACTGTGTATAGTTCCATCCACACAGTGCCTTTACTTCCATCCATTTCTAATCTCTTTATCCAGTACAGAGGATTTGGAGCCTATCCCAGTAAGCGATGGACACAAGGCAGAATACACCCTGGACATAGCGCCAGTCCATCACAGGACAGACAGACACAAACACACACACACCAGGGCCAGTTTAAATCTAACCTCAGAACCTTTCTTTTCAGAAGACTTAGTGTCTGTATATGCTTCATTTTCTAATTTTGGTAGCACCTCTAACTGTTTGTCTTTCTTATATGCATTTACTTTGTAATCTGTGGTCCTTTTATCTGTTTTTACATCTACTGTATTGCTTTGAGATGTCACCTTTAATGGTGATATATCAAATAAAGTTTTTTATTATTGTTATAGGGAAACATGATCAGATTTTCCCTGGTTCAGAAAAAAAGATCTAAAGTATACTAGTTTGTCACTCTTCTCATTCCCTTTGCTAAATGACTTTTCATACTAATCTGATCAATCTAACTGCCAGTTTTCTGTGCTTTCGCTATCCTGCTAGATTTGCAATTATTCTGAAAATTTTCATCTTGAAATAATTCATTTCTAAATACCTTTTTCACTGTTAACATCTTGCAGCAACTCTGCAACAAAATATACACTCTGACAGTTCATCCTGCTACCAACATTAAATAAAACAAATCTTAAGATTTCTATATTTATGTCTTTATTTAGTGTTTTCATTAGTGACAAAGGCTAAACTTTCTTGGAAAAATGTCTTTTATGTGTTGCGGAAAAAACTGACTTGCTTTAACAAAATATGTTTACAAATCCTTTCACCTGGCATTTTCATAGTTAGAAATTATGGAACGCTCTGTTAAAAGCAAGGGAGTTTTTATGTCCGTTGCAGTTCTTTTGCAACATGAATATAATTATATCGTTATTAATTTCTTGAGATACGCGATTCCATATTATATTCCCTTTTAATCAAATTCTAAAAGTATGCTTGTTGACTCCAGTATCGCGTTAGTTAAAGACTTTGATGCTTAAAATGTTTAGGGAGAAATGGAATACTGGTGTGTATGTTTTCTTTAAAGTACCGAGACCAGCCATATACTGTATGTTTAAGTTCCAAAATTAATATCGTTTATGGACTTCACACGCGTTGCAGTATGCTCCTATTCTTTTTATGCTCAGGCACTAAGTAAAAGGAGATGCTTCATATTGCTTGACTAATTTTAAAAACTAAGTTAGAAATGCAGACGCTCCCTCGGTGCGCTGCTCTGGTGCGCCGGTTCTTACACAGTGCCTGTCTGCCGTAAGCGTTACAATATACATACCCAACACTGCTCGTACCCATCTGTCATGCAAATAAAACACCTTGAATTGAATTGAATTGAGGGGAGAGGGGGGGAATACTAAAGCCAATACTGGCGACGTGCTAATGCGTTGGTTTTACAGTCCGGGTGTGGCAGGCTTCCAATGTCAACTTGACTCGATTGGAAGACAATGAACGTATTTTAGCCCTAAATGAATTAATAGCAAACATGGTTTACATAAAATACATTTTTTCCAAGAAAGTTTATAATAATACGATCTATAGTTGAAATCTGAGCCTACTTTAAAAATAAAGGAAAAGCATTTTCAGAGAGTAATCACGCTGTGTTTATGTAGAAAAAGCGATTAGGTTTATGAGCAATCTAATTACCTATTCGCCTAAAACGCTATATAAAATAAAGTTTATTTAGAGATGAATGATCAGTGTCGCAGTTCAAATAATGGGAGTCAGAAAACTAACACACAGCGCCACCGGATTTAATAACGCAATAAAAACGCTATAAAATAATGTGACTAGTGTAGCGGCAAGGCTTAATAATAAGGCAGAATTAAGTGTTTCTGAGCTTTCCCAAATTAGGCCTCATTTCTCTGTTCATCTCTGTGGTGCAGCCACAGAGAAACCATTCATGCAAGGTGATTTAAGGTCCAAGGACAGCTCCCAAAGGGGGATGCACTTAGCTAAGCCTGGCTTTCATGATCAATGGTCATCCATTGGCGCCTATCTGTCTAGGGAGTGCCAGTTGGACATCTGGACTGCATTACTAAGTGTCAGGAGTAAGTGACTCATATCTCACCTTGATCAACCAATCAGGGACTGGTAGGGCCGAGTAACCCACGTGGGACTCTGATGCCCATGGAACTTTAAGCCAATCAATGAGCTGAAGTTCCTCCAGGTAAAAACAGGCAACAAAGAGAGCCTGTGAGATTCAGATTCAGATTCAGATTCAGATTCAACAATTCTAAAGGGAATTCAAAGGAGAATCCCAAGGGCAGGACATTCTCGCAGCGCGCCTCCTGACCATCCTGAGACTCAGCCCGGACAACCACGGAACAGCCAGTGTGTCCGAGTGCCAGAACTTTCCTTTGTTCTAAGAGTCTAGAGTGGAGGTTGCCAGAGAGTAACCAGCAGCAGGCCTCGTGAACAGGTCGGAACTGTGGAAAGCTGAATCACTATTCAGAACTAGCTCTTCATCAGGAACGAACCGGTCCTCTTCCTGACTTGCTGGGACCCACAGTCATCTTTTCTCCTGTGCACAAACTTTGCTAGTTAAAGCCAACAATGAGCATCAGCAGCGCACCGTCGCAAGCTGCACAGCCTGGCACGGAGCCAGAGAGCGTGGATTGGACAGCAACTACCTGCAACTGTTTCTTTGAGTCCGCAGGAGATCTGAATCCCCAAAGATTGGATGAGTATTCAACTTCATTACAGCTCGAGAATTCAATTGTTATCCCAACCAGTTGATATCAATTTAATTCCTAAGAGTTATGTACTTGTTTGAGTATCTAATGTAGAAGTTGTAACCAAGTTCACTTTAAGAAACGGTCTTAATGAATGATATACTGAACGTATGTCCTCTTGATATGTGTAACACTTTGTAACTGACTGAATATATATCTTTTGTATTCTGATAACCCTCTCGATAAGATGTTAGTTTTACATGCATATTCTATGTATTAATAAATGTATCCTCGTGTATTAGTACCTGTGTGTGTGCGTTGTTTGAGTTATATCACATGGTTGGATTCTAAAGCCATCAAAAGAATCAACTTTGAGATTTACTGCTACAATTAATAATTGTCTCAGTAAATGCCCAAACCCTACAGAACTGGTGCCTTCAGAGAGCCACTATGATTACATATTTGGCGTCCCTGAACCAGTTTTCCCTACACTAGGCACAGAAAAAGTTTACAGCACAGTACAATAATAAATGCTGACCATGACTTTAGAAGCATAAATTACCTTACACTCAATTTAAACACAAGCTGTCTTTCTGTATGAACCTCTAAGCTGGTTCATACAGAAAATGTAGAAATGCATTAGCCTGATTATGATTAAAAAACACATATAACTAAACACGCGTTTGCGATTTAAATCAGAACACAATTTAAATCAATATAAATGTTTATATTGTAACGCATACTGTCCAGCCTCCATTTCTCTACAAAATTTATCTCTGTTGCACACACACACACAATAGAAGCAGGAACCGCTGTCAGAAGGGAAGAAGGTGACTATTCATTGTTATCAAAAATTACTTAGAATCGATCATGTTGCGATATTTTGAAATATAAAAGTCAATTGATTGTCCATAATATCGCTATTCTATTTTTTCGAAGAAATGTTTGTTAAAAGAAAAGTCAAGCACCAGCTGGATTCGAACACACATCCTGTGCGGTGTTAGTCACGCACCTAGACCAGTAGGCTACAAGACAGCTCGCATGAACAGGCAGGCGAAACAGCCCTACACAGCCCTGTAGGCAGCACACGAATATAATCATACCGTTATTAAATTCTTTAGATACGCGATTCCATATTATATTCCCTTTTAATCAAATTCTAAAAGTATGCTTGTTGACTCCGGTATCACGTTAGTTAAAGACTTCGATGTTTAAAATGTTTAGGGAGAAATGGAATACTGGTGTGTATTTTTTTCTTTAAAGTACCAAGACCAGCTATATACTGTATGTTTATGTTCCAAAATTAATATCGTTTATGGCCTTCACATGCGTTACAGTATGCTCCTGTTCTTTTTATGCTCAGCTACTAGGATTTCCCTTTAGTGGTAAAATTCCATATAAATATTCAATACTTAAATGGGCACAGTTAAGACATTAAATATACATATACATACTGTATACAGTACAGTTTGCATACGGTAATATGTTTATGTTCCTAAATCAATCTCTTTTATGAGCATGTGAAAGGCATGGTGAATCGATTCTCAAAAATTACTGTATTTTGCATGATTGGAAACAAATGCGTGATTGCGAAATGCTTTGGTGTTACTTTTACAAAGACGGTCAATGAAAAAAATAAATCATCAGAACAACTAACAATGCACACACACGGGTTCAATACACAAGATACATTTATTAATATAAATTGTGCACCAAACATATACTAGTCTGCCTGGATACAAGCGGCAGACCTTACTGTGAGGGTTATCAATATACAAGGTATATAATCTCGAAGAGATGCAAACACAAAGAAATACACAACAGAGAATATATGTCAATGTTACATCCCAGTGTGTGTTCTGTGTGTGTTTTTTTCTATGTTCCACACTGCTGACCCTTGATTTTTCTCCCTTCCCCATTGGCCCACCATCACTCCACCGTTTCAGTATGATGTCATCATTAATTAGCCTCAGCCAATCAGAACACATCTTATTCACTATATAACATGGAGGCTTTCAGAAAGAAGAGGCCTTTTGTTTGACTTTGGTCCCATTTGGTTTTGGTTATCGCTCCGCTCCGCTCCGCTCCACTCCTGGTTATTGCTTCGGCTTTGTTTGTTGGTTTGTTTAGCTTTGTGTGTGTGTATTTTCGTATAGCTTTGGCTTTGTTGTTTTGTTGGATTTACGTTAGTTTCTTTGTACTTTCGTTTGTTTGTGTGTTCATCCTTGTTTTGTCATTACCTTGCCCCAGTGTTACATGTTCAACTTTTGTGTTCTTTTTGTACCCTGCTCCTATTTATTACTCTTGTCTTCCCTTATTTGTCTTCCTGGTTCACTTGTGTTTTTGTGTGAACTTTTGTATATAAGGTTAGTTTAGGTTGTTGGGTACACTTACACACTTAGTTGATTTTGTTTTAGTACACTAGCTTAGTACGGGTGAGTGCCGTTTGTCTTGTATGGTTTTGGGTAGTCCGTGCAGGTTAGCTAGGGTGTTGAAGACGCCGAAGACCGTGTGTTTCGGGTTTTCTTTTGTAGTCAGATTAGCTTTCCCTCACTGTCCTAGCCAGCTCTATTTTGTTTGTTATTTTCTTTCCTTTGGCACAACTCTAGTTCCTTACCCTTGTTATCATACTTCCTAGTCCCTCACCAAAACCCCCCCTGCTTCCAGAAGAATTATCCTAAATGTTACACCCCTTTTCCCCTAGACACTTGTGGTCGTAACAGTCAATATATATTGTTCGGTTTCCAAATGGCTAATCGGTGTTATTACCCACTGTTACTCTAAACTCGGAAGTAAATACATAACTCATGAATTAAATTGATAACAACTTGTGTTGAGGTACAATTGAATTCTCGAGACGCAATGTAGAACATGGGGTTTACTTATCCACTGTGTATGGATTTGGAATTTCCCGGCACGAACACCAAACCAGCTGACAGGCTCTGTTGCAGCCTCTGTTCCAGCGGTTGTCCAATGGGCGTTGTCCCGGTGTCCTCTTGCTACCGGCCAACCAGTCGAGGTGCAGATCGGAGTAGGACGGGCGGAGGAATCTGACTGCGGCGCAGGGCAGTCGTTGCTCCGAGGGGACTACCAGCAGTCCGGCTGGCTAGTAGAAAGTCTCTATGCACAGAGTGTGACCCCGAGTCCTCACAAGTCACTCTTTTGCCCAGGAAGAAGTTGGTTCGTTCCCGGTCCAGCGCTGCTTCTGAATAAGCTATTCAGGTTGTCGACGAGGGTCCAACTGTAGGCTGCCGTTGATCAAGCGGAGCATTCACGTTGGTAGAATTCTGAGTACGTACGGGATCCTCGGCCTCGCGCTTAGAACAAAGTCCAAGTCCCTTTGCAGACAACAGCAGTTGTCACGTGATTGTCTCTGAGGATGCGCGAAAATGGCCAAGGAAAGCCCCGATCTGAGCTTGTGCTCCCTTTTTGACCAAGACACAGATGTGTGCTGATTGGTTGAGAGTTTGGCAGGCATTGGAGACCCACGTGGTGTTACCACGCCCTGCCAGTCCCTGATTGGTTGATCAAGGTGAGAAATGAGTCACTTACTCTTGACACTTAGGAATGCAGTCCAGATGTCCATTCGGCACTCCCTAGACAGATAGGCGCCAATGGATGACCATTGATCATGATAACCAGGCTTAGCTAAGTGCATCCCCATTTGGGAGCTGTCCCTTATCAAAAGAAAACATCTTAAATCAGCCTGCATGAATACTTTCTCTGTGGCTGCACCACAGAGATGGAGGATGAGATGGGGCCTCTTTTAGGAAAGCACAGCAACGCTTAATTCTGTCTTATTAACAAGCATTGCCACTACAGTACAAACTGTATGTCCTCCAAATTTCAAGTTGATTATAAGTGTTCAGTGCCGGCCAAGGTGTTGTCATAACAGGACATTCCAATAGAGTTGCTCAATGTATTATCTCTGTATTGTCTGTATTGTTTCTGTTTGTGCAGATATTGAAACCTGATCAGAAGGTTCTGTCAATAGGATGATCACTTCATAAACAAAAACATTTTTAAACAGATCGGTAGTAGTGTTAACTTAATTTGTTATCTGTGGTGATCTGTGGTTATTTGTGTGATGAAACTTTTCTTACAGCATCATAAGAATAAATAAAAAAGGTAATAAAATGACAATAATCACATTAAGGACTGCCCATTGACAGATACTTGATTATGACACTTATTAATTTTAGTAAGTTAATTGATTCCTTTTCCATTATATGAATTGTACATTCTAGATCTGGGCATATAAATAAAAATATAAATAAAAAGGAGCAAATGTTTTTTTAGTTTTTTTTAATGCAGATGCCATGATAGTCCATTTAGCAGATGAGGAAAATACTCCTAAAAGGCACCAAATGTGTTTTTATTAAACATAAGATCAAAAACTACACTTAGACTTCAGATAAAACATTAAGCTGCACAAGTAGAAGCAGTGAAGTATTTCTATATCAATTCATGAGACAGATAGCAATGATGAAACAGATAGCAGTGCTCCTGGGGGTACAGTATTTCAGGTTGATTTTGATGGATTATTCCTGAAACTGGCAGCAGCTCTCTGGGTAAGTGAATGCACTGCATCGGCAGCAATGCCACCTGCCTGGTTTTCATTTTGTCATTACTTAAAAAAAAAGATGTTTATACAGGTTGACCCACTGAAGCACAACATTTCATTTGTATTGACAGACTGTCAGCGGACTGTGTGGTTAGTGATTAGATAGATGTCAATCAGGACAATTACAAAAATAAAAAATATTATTTCAAAAATATTCAATTTTAGAATTTAGTTACTGATAGACAATTTCAGAAGTGCTTCAGCAATTGATTATAATGCTAAAAGTTAGGGAAATAAATTTAGGGTTTTAAGAAATCCTATGATAAACCTAGTAAACTTATAATTTTTGTACATGTGATCAGTCATTGAAAGTATTACAGCCTACCTCTCAAAATTATTGTAGGGTGCCTGTTTAAAATGTATTTGAAGAAAGATACAGGATGTGAAAAAAAGGGTTAACTGATTTCTTTCTACACAAAGACTTCTTTTGGTACAAGATATTCCACGCTTAAACACGTGTGAGTTATGGCAGGGATGGGGGTTAACTTATAAAGTTATCAAGTGTGAGCTAGAGACTCCAAAGATAGGAAGAAGAGACCATCCATTCAAAGTGTTAAAGGTCTGGAGAATGTCTGAACACAGGTGACCTCCCACCATTACCATAGTAATAATTTGCGTCAGAAATTACTGAAGTTTGCCATATAAACTGAAGCTTTACAACACATTCTGCATGCAATAAACTCAGTTGTTTAATCTTAATCTCGGGATCCAGAACTTGTCTGTTACAATAAATTCATATCCACAACTATTTTTTCTATCCATTATTGTCATTAATGGTAATAATTGTAAAACATTTCTTACCATTAATGTGGTCTCATCCTATTTTCAAAGAGAACCTTTGTGCTGCTCTCCTGCTCATAAAGTTATTTATGGAGTCCTCATCATCTAGTGAAACAGAATCTACATGAATACTGAACACTGAAATGCTTTTTATTTACTGTAGCAGAACTAATCATTACTCACTTTTTTGTGTTTTCATTACATTACTTTGCTTTAAGCTTTGTGGTGACAGTTTGTTCATGTAATTAAAACTATAGTCAAAATACGTGATACTAGGATATCTTGGAAGTTTTAAAACTATTTATTTAAATGCTGTTGCATTATGGTTTCATAATCCCTACACAAGACACTATAGTCACAAGACATTATGATCACAAGCATAACACTTTACAGGGACATTCACAAATGACATAATGTGTACATAAGAGGTCCTGACATTCATTTTAGCATTGCTAAATGCTAAATGGTGGATGCTGCACATTGGTGGTGGAGAGTCCCTATTACTTGTAAAGTGCTTTGAGTGGGTGTCCAGAAAAAGAGCTATATAAGAGTAACCAATTATTATTGTTGTGTTTTACCAAGCATTAAACAATGCCAATAAGCCATAAGTTAGCCAATAAGTAATTTCTATAATCATAACTCCCAACTATATACCTTAGCAGTTAGCAGTTAGCCCCCAACTATACTGTAAACCTGAGGCCCCTTAGTTGTTTTGCTCTTTGGCACAGAAAAGGGTAATAATTCAGGCACAATGGGTTAAATACATAAATATATATATATACACACAATGAGAATGATACATTAAACAACATACAACACACAAATTACACTATGTACAAAAAAAGAATCCCAAAGGCCTAAATAAATGGCAAGCTCTCTTAACAATATTCAGATATTTAACTCAAATCTGGTCTTTCTGGATGATCTAGACAATGACCTCTAGCCTTTTGTTTTTCTCTCCACTCTGACTCTTCTCTATGCCTTTATCAGTCATCTTTCTTTTCTACCTGCTTATTTAATGCCATGTTCCTGGAATGTTAATTGACACTGAATCATTTACCCAGAATTAATGAACCAAGGTAAACCAGAAGATTCATTTGATCAATCTTAGATCATCTTTCCTTACTTTGAAGTTCTGAGAACATTTAGCAATGTTAAAGACAGTTCCCAAGTTTCTCCCAATAACTTTAACAATATTTATATTAATAAATTAATATTGTTAATAATTTTCAGAAAAAAAATATTTTACTTTGGATATTTTTATGTTCAGCTATCAAAATGTCCCTTTTGGTTATGTAATTCCACATTATATTCCATATTAAGTGAATTTAAAGAAGTATTAAAACAGATTCAATTAAACTCCTGTTTCTTTACTAACATCTTACACCACAAGTACCATCTATTAATCTTATTGAGCGTTAAAGCACTAACTTTGGTATGCCAAAACACACTTCAATATACCGCAGTATGCTAATGCTAACACATGCATCCTTGATGGCTACATCTTTACTTCGTTTTTTTACTTTCTGTATTTTTTACAGTCTTTTTTTCAAGGTTTGTGATTTTCATGTTAATACTAGCCCTTACTGTGCAGGGCGAGTTTGTTCTGAAACTCTCAGAGCAGGATGTGCAGAAGACTCTGAAGACTCTGATTTCAGGGTGAAAATCCGTAAGGCTGCAGGGCCTGATGGGATACCACCTCGCGTCCTGAGGACACGTGTAGCCCAGCTGACCACAGTGTTTACGGACATCTTTATCTCCTCCCTGTCGCATTCCATGGTCCCCACCTGCTTTAAAAAAACCACTATTGTTCCAACCCCCAAAAAGGCAAAAGTGACATGCCTGAATGATTACCGCCCAGTAACATTAACATCTGTGTTGATGAAATGCCTGGAGAAGCTGGTGTTGTCACACATCAACTCCTCCATCACAGAGTCCCTGGACCCCTTGTAGTTTGAATACCAGAACAACAGATCAGTGGATGATGCTGTCTCCCTGGCTCTGTATACAGCCTTGGAACACCTGAACACTAAGAACTCGTATGCGAGAATGCTGTTTGTGGACTACAGTTCAGCATTCAATTCCATCATACCCAGTCAACTAGTGACAAAGCTCAGGTCTGTGCAACTCTGTCTGCAACTGGCTGCTGGACTTTCTTATTGAGAGACCACAGGTGGTGCGGATAGGAAATAAAACATCAACACCCTGAGCACTGGAACCCCACAAGGCTGCTGTCTTAGTCCAAGGTTGTATTCCCTGTTCACTCACGACTGCACAGCAAGACACAGCAACAACTGCATCATTAAGTTTGCAGATGACACCACTATAATAGGACTGATCAGTGATGATGACGAGTCCACTTACAGGGATGAAGTCGTACAGCTGCTTAGGTGGTGTCATAGCAATAACCTGGACTTGAACGTAAAGAAAACGAAAGAGCTAATAGTGGACTTTCGGAGACACAGGCCACACACTCACAGCATCCTCACCAACGGGATCACCGTGTGGTATGGCAACACCTCTTCGCGAGAAAGAAAGGCACTGCAGAGAATGGTCAATATGGCCCAGAAGATCATCGGCTGCGGTCTCACTAAGATTAAACAGGTCTATGAGGACCGCTGCCTTGGTAGAATTCTGGCCATCACAGAGGACAGTCACCACCCCAGGCATGAGCTCTTCACCCCACTGCCCTCAGGCAAGAGATATAAGAGCATACGGACACTTACCACTAGATTCTTCAATTACTTCTATCCACAAGCAGTGAGATTGGCGAACACATTTAGCCATCCCCCTCGGACCACACCTACACCATCACCATCTACCTCTTTATGATTTCTTATCTATTGCACATCTCAAGTCATTGTTTACACGTCTGTATTGTTTACATTCAAACTGTCTACATGTTTACTTGCACATTGTCTACTGTTTAATTGTATATCGTCTTGATCCACTGTTTGCACTTAGTTTTGTTTTTTACACTTGTTTTACAATCGAGAGACTTTCTGTAAGTAATAATTCCATTGTACCAGTACCGAGTACATATGGCAATAAAGTTCAAGTTCAAGTTCAAGCTCAAATGGCAGTCAAGATGAAGGAACAATAGATACAACAGGAGTTGTGAGCTCATAGTGCCCTGTAACATGATAGAAAATAGATTACTATTGCAAAGACCAAAACAAATGGAAACTAATTGAAAGTATGCAAATGGGATTTTTATCTGTCAGATAACCTTGTTCAAAGTTACCACATTTATTATCTGTATCAAGGTGGTTTGAGAAATTAATATTTTTTTTCCTTAAACAGTGTTTTGCATAAGAATGATCCCCCCAACTTCATTTATTTAAATTCACATATCTTATCTATGTTGATTAATAACTACTTTGTGAACTTGCAGTTTGCCTTTAAGTAGCCTTGTCTTAACTTTCAGCTGATTTCAAGTGGAATCCAGAATAATAACTACATTGCTTTCTGGAATTTCATTAAATACTATGTGCTCTGGTGCAAGTACGATGAACAGTCTTTCTTGCTTGATAATTACTAATTATCTAGTAATTATTGCTGGTCTACTATGGAATACAATAGACATATAGCTCTATACTGTATGTATAGTTTTTACCATATTTCAAGTATGTTTTTAGAGAGTAGAAAAGTTGATTTTCTTCATAGTTTCAAGAAAAAAATCCATATCCAAAAATTAAATTTTCCTTTCCAGCTTGTTGTGTGGTGATTGTTGTACAGACTGTCATAAAGTGCATAAATTATTTAAATCATTGAGTCACACTGAATTGAACCCATGAACAATTTACTTTTACCCCCTCTAAAAAGTAACTGGGTTAATTGGGATGCACAATTAAAAAAGGCACTTACATTAGTGGTATATTATAAAAGTTGTATTTGTTAAACTGTAATGTTCATACAGCACTCAGTGATTATTCAGAATAATAAATAAAAAAGAGATTTGTGATAACTAAACACAGGTGTATTATATAATAGTAAAAAAAGTGGTATTTACAACAGAATATAAATATGTTACATAAAAGTGTGTAACCTGTGACGCATAGAGAGATTCAAACTAAGATTAGTAACAACCCATCTTTTATAATAAAGGTAAAATGGAGATACTATTTACAATATTTTAAAAATTAAGTTTATTGTAATATTTGTTTTCATTATAAATATTAACCACTAAGTTATCTAAATTGTTGCTCACATGTTTTGCGCTGAGCTTGGATATCAACACAACTGCTTGTATATCAACAATGCCAGTAATGAGTATGATTGCCTATCTGAGCCATTTATTATATAAAATTATACAGCTCATATGGTCCTATAATTCTTCCTTTTTCACACACAAGTTAGTGTCAAGTTATCAGTCTTGTGTTGCATGAGAGTGATTGCATCCAAAAGGAAGCAGGATTCAGCCCCGTCTCTCAATTGATCCATACTCCATTCTGAATCTCAGAATGGATATAAAATAAGTCCCCTTTTTAGGTTTTGTTATATGTTTAGACTTAGGACACTCCCCATGTTTCTGTAATTTATGTTAATATTGTAGCAGCAATGCTTGTTAATAAGGCAGAATTAAGTGTTGCGGTGCTTTCCCAAATGAGACCCCATTTCTCTCTTCATCTCTGTGGTTCAGCCACAGAGAGGCTGATTTAAAGATGTTTTCTTTTGATAAGGGACAGCTCCCAAATGGGGATGCACTTAGCTAAGCCTGGCTATCATGATCAATGGTCATCCATTGGCACCTATCTGTCTAGGGAGTGCCAGATGGACATCTGGACTACATTCCTAAGTGTCAGGAGTAAGTGACTCATATCTCACCTTGATCAACCAATCAGGGACTGGTAGGGCCGAGTAACCCACGTGGGACTCTGATGCCCATGGAACTTTCAGCCAATCAACGAGCTGAAGTTCATCCAGGTAAAAACAAGCAACACAGAGGGCCTGGGAGAATTCTGTGGACTTTCTGAGACAATTCTAAAGGGAATTCAAAGGAGAATTCCAGGCCAGGACATTCTCGCAGCACGCCTCCTGACCATCCTGAGACTCAGCCCGGACCACCACAGAACGGCCAGGGTGTCCGAGTGCCAGAACTTTCCTTTGTTCTAAGAGTCGAGAGCAGAGGTTGCCAGAGAGTAACCAGAGGATCTACCCGAGGTTAGCATCAACAGCAAGCCTAATGAACAGGTCGAACTGTGGACAGCTGAATCAGTATTCACAACTAGCTCTTCATCAGGAACGAACCGGTCCTCTTCCTGACCTACTGGGACCCACAGTCATCTTTTCTCCTGTGCACAAACTTTGCTAGTTAACAAACTAACAAAAAGTCAACACTAACTAGCCGGTCAGTGAGCATCAGCAACGCACCATCGCAAGCCGCACAGCACAGCCTGGCACGGAGCCAGAAAGCCTGCAGGAGATCTGAATCCCCAAAGATTGGATGAGTATTCAACTTCACTGCATTACTGCTCAAGAATTCAATTGTTATCCCAACCTGTTGATATCAATTTAATTCCTAAGAGTTATGTACTTGTTTTGAGTATCTAATGTAGAAGTTATAACCAAGTGCATTTACGAAACGGTCTAAATGAATGATATACTGAACGTATGTCCTCTTGATATATGTAACACTTCGTAACTGACTGAATATATACCTTTTGTGTTCTGATAACACTATCGATAAGATCTGTTAGGTTTATATGCATATTCTATGTATTAATAAATGTATCCTTGTGTATTAGTACCTGTGTGTGTGCGTTGTTTGAGTTATATCGCATGGTTGGATTCTAAGGCCATCAAAATAATCATTTTGTGATTTACTGCTACAATTAATAATTGTCCCAGTAAATGCCCAAACCCTACAGAACTGGTGCCTTCAGAGAGCACACACTACAATATGAAATAGGTTTATTTTCTTCTCTTCAGTTTTAGCAGTTTCCAAAAGAAATACTACATCTTGTTCTACTCACCTTATTTTTATTTTTTTTTGTTGTCTATGGATTCCTGTTCTCTATTTATTTTGTTTACAATTGAACAAAAATCACAAAAAGAGGGATTTATTTTCATGTCTTTTATTTACACTGTTTACAATAAGGCCTTAACTCCTCCTTCATGCTCTTATCACTTTATGTAAATTATATCTGAAAATTGCACACACTTTTTGGTGCATTCATTACCAAATGTGTCCTCTGCATATCTTCTTGTTTGTAGTGTTACATGTACTACAAACGTTGTCCATGAGTGACCTCCTGACCAAGCATTGAGGTCCAGTACAGAAGAACTCGATGCATTTTTGTATCCTAATTCTGCTATAGATGAACTGTAGTAGAACTTAGTAAAGTGTTGTTCTAAAAACCCTATACAAAATAAATGTTGGATCCTTGCAAAGTGATGTGGGGGTTTTACTGTAACAATCAGAAATTGTAATGGTAAATTGAGAAGTTGATAGCATTCAGAATCAAACATAATGATGTATAGTCTCAAACATGGATTCTAAATATAAAATATGCAACACCAAAAACATCTATAACAAACAACAAACATAATAAAATATATGTGTGAAACAATCTGCTGTAATACAAATGGCTCATTGTTCACTCAGTAGTTACAAGGACAAGAGTTAATAACTTCAGAGTTATAATTAATAAATGATATAATGTGTGCTATGGTCTACTTTGTAGGTTTTATGAGTCTCATATAATTACATCACATTTATATTCTTAGTATATTCAGATACCATTAAATAAGTTCAGGTGGGTAGCTGCATCAGCATGCATAGGCTGCAAAGAAACAAGTAAAATGTTTATTCCATGCTGAAAAAAAGAAGAGAGAAAACACAACGTTTCGGCCGTGGAGCCTTCTTCAGGTGTGAGAGAGACAAGGCAGTTGGCAAAGGTAAAGTAGTGGGAGAACAAAGGCTGGGAGGGAGGAGGGATGAGAGGCGGGAGCAGGGGACAGAAAGAGAGGCCAATCAAGAGGTGTGAAGTCAGAATAGGTGTAGAGAGGTGTGAAATGAAACTTACAATGAATGGAGAAAATTTAAAAGAAGAGTAGTCTGTCATTAAGAGAAGGGAGAATGTGTGATCCTAGCTGCAGGATAAGTTTGGTTTCGGTAGTCTTTCTGATGTATAAATTCAGAAAACTGTCTTTGAGAACACAGATGGAGAGATACGAGTGGTTGTGGCCGTCAGAGGTGAAAAGAGAAACAATGGGCTTGGAGAGATCTTTAATCTTCACACCCCTGACATGTTGTCTGAAGCGGTCTCCTAGTCTCCTTCCTGTTTCTCCAAGGTAGATGGCTGGGCATTTACTGCAAGAGATACAGTAAATAAGGTTGCAGAGCCGACCGCTATGCCGCCACGTGTTATGCTCTTCGTTAATGTCTAAGCTGAAACACATCATTATATCTCATTTTGTATTTCTTTTAAAAAAATCATTTTCCCAGCCTAACAGTATTGTTGTTATTGTTTTTAACCTGTAAAGCGCTTTGAGGAGCCACCTTTAAAGGCGTCATATACAATAAAGTTCATTATTATTACTATTGTTAATTTGCTGGACAGAGAGGTGAACATTATTACACAGAAGACAAAGATAGCGATTTACGTTGCATTGTGCATTGTGCTGCTGTAATGCAGTTTTAAATAATTAAAAGTCTAAACAGTATCAGCTTTATTTATGGGTTTTAAATCAATATAAATGTTTATATTGTAATGCATAGGTGACTATTCATTGTTATTAAAATGACTTAAATTCGATCATGTTGTGATATTTAGAAATATACATTTGTTTGGTGCGAGTGAAGTTTTATTTAATCTCTGACTCAGGGAAACGTTTCATTTTTTCAAAGAAATGTTTGTTAAAAAAAAAAGTAATGGCTCCAGCGGGATTCAATCACAGTCCATGTGATGTGGGAGTCAGGAACCTAACCCACAGCGCCACCAGCAAGGTCACATGCAGAGTGCTGAAAAAGCACTATAGAAACATTATCAACAGACAATGTACAGCTTGTACTATTCTTGTGTTGCGGTACATGCATATAATTATATCGTTATTAATTTCTTTAGATACGCGATTCCCTATTATATTCCCTCTTAATCAAATTCTAAAAGTATGCTTGTTGACTCGAGGTTAAAGACCTCGATGTTTAAAATGTTTAGGGAGAAATGGAATACTGGTGTGTATGTTTTCTTTAAAGTACCGAGACCAGGCATATACTGTATGTTTAAGTTCCAAAATTAATATCGTTTATGGCCTTCACACGCGTTACAGTATGCTCCTATTCTTTTAATTTTCAGCTACTAAGATTTCCCTTCAGTGGTAAAATTCCATATAAATATTCAATACTTAAACGGGCACAGTTAAGACATTAAATATACATATACATACTGTATACAGTGCAGTTTGCATACGGTAATATGTTTATGTTCCTAAATCAATCTCTTTTATGAGCATGTGAAAGGAATGGTGAATCACTGTACTTTGCATGATAGTGATTTGCGTGATTGTGAAATGCTGTGGTGTTACTTTTACAAAGACGGTCAATGAAAAACAGAATGTGGACCAGGGCAATACTTTGAGTTTACAGCTTGTCCAAGGTCATTCATTATTAATAGTATTAGTAATATCTTCGTTAAAGACTTTGATGGCGACAGCTCAAACATGAGAGGTTAAGCTTTATTAACTCCACCTTGAGGAAATTCCGGATACTATTATTTTACTTGCGGTATTACAGGAGAATTTACGGTAACTCGCGTTAGACTGCGTAAAGCGCACTGCAAAATAATGCGGTATCGCCCGCTCTTTTTGAATGGCTGCATCTGTATATACTATATATATATAAATTTAGCTGGTTGCTATAGGGTATTCTACTTTCTTCATAAACATCAACATCAAATTCTTTAGCCCAGTGACTTGTGGTTACTTTGAAAAGATTTTGATGTGTTTGTTTTATTTTTCTGTCATGATTGTTGCAATGGAAAATTAAAAGCTTGTAGTTTCAACAATACTACAGACCAAGTGACACTTTGGTTCAGTGGCAGAATTTGTAAGCTAGAAGGTTCTGGGTTTGATTCCTGGCCAATGTACCAGTTGTACTTTTATTTACAAATAAACACTCTTACTCTAATAGTAAAATATAATAAATTATATGTATATCACAGATGCAGCCATTCAAAGGAGGTAATTGGCTACGGCGTCGCGCATCGTGACGCAAGAAGACGCGGGGTACCACGGTACGTGATTGGTTGACCGACAGGGGCACTCGTGGTCCGTTGGTCTGTCGTAGAAAGACTTACAGTAAATGTCTTTACTGTGCCCATTGTAGATATTCAATTTTACCACTGAAGGGAAATCTTAGTAGCTAAGCATAAAAAGAATAGGAGCATACTGTAACGCGTGTGAAGGCCATAAACGATATTAATTTTGGAACATAAACATACAGTATATGGCTGGTCTTGGTACTTTAAAGAAAAAATACACACAAGTATTCCATTTCTCCCTAAACATTTTAAGCATCGAAGTCTTTAACTAAAGAGATACCGGAGTCAACAAGCATACTTTTAGAATTTGATTAAAAGGGAATATAATATGGAATCGCGTATCTAAAGAATTTAATAACTATATGATTATATTAGTGTATTGCGACAGGGCTGTGTAGGGCTGTTTCGCCTCTCTCTTCATGTGACTTCCCTTGTAGCCTACTGGTCTACGTGCCCAATCACCAACTCACACGTTGTGTGTTCAAATCCAGCTGGTGCTGGACTTTTCTTTTAACAAACATTTCTTCGAAAAAATAGAATAGCGATATTATGGACAATCAATTGACTTTTATATTTCAAAATATCACAACATGATCGATTCTAAGTCATTTTTGATAACAATGAATAGTCACCTTCTTCCCTTTTGACAACGGTCCCTGCTTCTGCTTCCTGCTTCTGTTGTGTGTGTGTGTAATAGAGTACATTTTTATAGAGAAATGGAGGCTGGACAGTATGCGATACAATATAAACATTTATATTGATTTAAATTGTGTTTTGATTTAAATCGCAAACACGTGTTTAATTATATGTGTTTTTTTAATCATAATCAGACTAATGCAACATAAATTGATACAGCATCTTTGTCTTCTAAGTATCTTAATAAACTTTCAGCATAGCTTTCTACCCATTTAGATTTATATTTCTTGGGATATTGGGATCAAACGTGGAAGGATTAGATTGTAATCGTTTTTATTTTTCAAATACGTTTTAGAAAAGTGTAATCTATACCTGCCCAGACTGTACGCCTTCCTAAACCTCGCCTTTCACTCCTGTCCTGCTCTTCCCCGCGCACCCCAGCTGGGCACTCTTCGGCCTCTGCCTGGGACGAATGTATATTTTGATATTTACACCCGGCGCGGCACCGAGGGAGCGTCTGCATTTATAACTTAGTTTTTAAAATTAGTCAAGCAATATGAAGCATCTCCTTTTACTTTTAAGTCCCTTAAATACATTGAGCACAGCTTTCTCACCACTTAAGATTACTTTTTGATACCATCCTTACACAAAGCAGAAACTTTCCGATGACATACAGTACAAGTGGAAAGATTACAGATTTTAATCGTCTTTAATTTTGTTACGTTATACGTTTTAGGAACGTTTCATTTAAACAAACACCACAAAACTATTCTCGATTGTATTTCTGAATGTTATGTTACATCTACAGTAGTTCACTGCTTTAAATACATCGAATTAAGAAAGTTAGGTGTAGCACTTTAGATCTTTTTTTCTGAACCAGGGAAAATCTGATCATGTTTCTCTATAACAATAATAAAAAACTTTATTTTACATATCACCTTTAAAAGCGGCATCTCAAAGTAATACAGTAGATCGAAAAACAGTTAAAAGGGACCAAAGTTAATACCAGACAAATGCAAACGCGTTTTTAATAAAATGCTTTTATTCCTTCAGCAGAGAGTGAGATGGACATCCAGCAGAGAGAGACACACACACCGGTTTCCATTGACAATTATTTTTTTTTTAATTCCTCTTGTCTAACAGGAATGTTTTGTTTGTGGACAGACTGTTAGACTAGAGGAAAAGAGCGCCTCCTTCTACGAAGCATTTCATTGTTCCAATCACAAATTATTTTCCAGTCGCACGAAGTAAGGGTTGAGAATCTCTGATTCACCATGCTACTTAGGATTTCCCGGAGATTGCAAGGCAAGGCACTTTTACCTCTGGACCTATTGAAATTTACAGATGTGGTCCACCCCCAGTAAATTTCAAAAGTCACAAGATTTCAAAACACGAGGGCAGCGTAGCGGTCGGCTCTTGCTTTCCCGTCTATGCCGATGCACTGCAAGTACAACCCCCCCTCCTTCTCTTGAGTGATGGGTAACAGTTGGATATCTGGGAGACTTATTCATCCCACTGGCGTCTGTGAATTCCGCTCTGTAAACGGTGCTTCCTGAGGGGAGATAGACGGCGGGGACAGCATCAACCAATTCCTGCGCGGTGGTGAGGGGAGAGGCCGGGATGGAGTGTCCTGAGGCAGTGTGTGCTCTGTGGGGGGCAGAGCTTCCGCCAGGCATTGCAACCTGCGCGGCGGGGAGAGGCACTTATCGGGAGAGCTGCTCAACTGTTTGACTGCCGGAACATACTATCTCCTTCCTCTGCATTTTCAGGAGTGTCTTTAGTCTCCCAATCCTCCCCAGTAATGCGTCGTACTGCTCCCGCTGCTGCTGAAAAGTCTCCACAGAGGTGGTGCTTCTACAGGTTGGCACCCTGGCAAGGGGCCAAGAGCAGAGACCCACGGTCTGTGGCAAAATAAAATAATTCATATAAGAAATAAAGTCACACAGTAGTATTCATCAGTCGCGGAACAGAAGTCAAAATAAACTTTTCTTTATTTCCGTTTTACCGCTTTCTTTTTTACTGTCCTAGTGGTAGATTTTGAAGATCATTTCGCCCGTTTTGTTTTCTTGAAGAACAGGCTACGAAGAAATATTTATAATTGAATTTAAAATTCAAAATGGCATTAATACCTTGTAATATGCACTATAATCGCGTATTTCAGATGAAGTCTGCTGTATTTGCTTACCCTTTGCTCTTTGGAAGCTGAGGCGGCAAAAACACCCCGTCTCTTCCCACAAAAGGTCTTGGTCTCCATACTGTACTGTGGTCCCTGTAGTGCAGGTTCACAGTTTTTTTTTTGTGAGGGAGCTCACCCAATCCCTTGGTGTATTTATGCTATATTCACATGTACGGCTAGAATGTGTTCATTGTCTTCCAATGAAAGGCAGGTTCCTTTTGCCGAAGTCGGGAGACATTAGAGGCTTGCCACACCCGGACTGTTAAACCAACTCATTAGCACGTCAAAGCCCATTGAGGAGCCAGGCGCAATAATTGTTTTGTTCCTTGATTTACTGATCTGCATTAATTACAGACGACCTTTGCAGACGACCTTGTCCTGCTGTCGCCCACAGAACAGAGGCTGCGGCAGAACCTGGCACTGCTGGAGCAGCACTGTCAGACCTGGGTGCTGACAGTCAATCTGGACAAGACCAGAGTTATGGTTTTCCAGAAAAAAAGCCAGACCTCAGGGAAACAGGTACAAATTCACACTTAACAACACATTAACACCTAACAACGGGAGCAAGGACGAATTAGGCCAGTACACACTATTGTTAAACATACAGAAAAGAATATGAAAGTATTGAAGTACTGGTTTTAGTATTAGCCATACAGAACATTAAAGTGCCCCTTTTCCATTCAGGGGGTGCCTGAGCCGCTGTGTCCTATCTTCTGACAGTCGCCGTTGTAAATGTCTGTAGAGTGTATCTTATTTTTAGTACTATATTTTTGCATTATATTCCCTATTAATAATAATAATAATTATAATAATAATTGCTTACACTTATATAGCGCTTTTCTGGACACTCCACTCAAAGCGCTTTACAGGTAATGGGGTCTCCCCTCCACCACCACCAATGTGCAGCATCCACCTGGATGATGCGACGGCAGCCATAGTGCGCCAGAACGCTCACCACACATCAGCTATTAGTGGGGAGGAGAGCAGAGAGTAATGAAGCCAATTCATAGAGGGGGATTATTAGGAGGCCATGATTGGTAAGGGCCAATGGGAAATTTGGCCAGGACGCCGGGGTTACACCCCTACTCTTTTCGAGAAACGCCCTGGGATTTTTAATGACCACAGAGAGTCAGGACCTCGGTTTTACGTCTCATCCGAAGGACGGCACCTGTTCACAGTATAGTGTCCCCATCACTATACTGGGGCATTAGGACCCACGTGGACCACAGGGTGAGCGCCCCCTGCTGGCCCCACTAACACCTCTTCCAGCAGCAACCTTAGTTTTTCCCAGGAGGTCTCCCATCCAGGTACTGACCAGGCTCACACCTGCTTAGCTTCAGTGGGTTGCCAGTTGTGAGTTGCAGGGTGACATGGCTGCTGGCTCAAATCAAACTCTAAGAGTATGTATCGGCTTGTCCCCTCCTCCCGCCCCTCTCTGTGTACAGTAGAGCCTCCTGTCCAGCCAGCACATGTCCACAGACATTCACAACAGCGACATATCATAAAACGTTTGCACATATAGATAAATTATTAGTTGTTTTTCAGGAAGTTAAAAAAAACACTTGAATTACTTATCCAGTCTCTCGAAATTAAGTTATTTTTAAAGCAATGCAACAAATGTCAGGCAATGTGTTTTTTTTAATCCAACATTGACAGCCACATCTTAAATCTTGTCAGTCAGCTCTTTTTTCTCTATTTGAATTGTGGCGATTCAAACAACCCGGGATAACAAGTGGTCTCAAAGTCACCGAGCTCACAGAGCTTCAACAGATGACAATTCCCTTAGTCCTTCCTTAGTCTTCCTGAAATTGTCGGATTATGAGTGAATAAAAGCATCTTATTAAAAACACGTTTGCGTTTGTTCGGGAGCTATATTATGTATTTTTCATATGTAAGATATAATGATGTGTTCCCGCTTACACATCACATTACTTTAAAAGCTAGAAAAACAGGTTTCGATTCACATTAGCTGGTGAGCCTTGTTTTGTCAAAGGACAGCACGAAAAAAACAGACAATACACAGGGGGGGGAGGGCAAGCAAAGAGAGAGTTTTTTACCCTCTGTCAGAAAAAAACAAATCACCCGGGGCAGAGACTCTGGGGGGATCATTGTGTGGTACAGAGCAGAGCTCAGTCAATCCTAACAAGTACAGTAGTAAAGAGAGAAAAGTCAACAATTGATTTAAGGACGATCTGTCAAAGTGCAATGAAATACAATATTGTTGTTGTTGTTATTGTTGTTGTTATCCTGTAAAGCGTTTTGAGAAGCTACCTTTAAAGGTGATATATAAAAGCACTGATTCTTATGGAATGTGTTTTCTTTCTTTTTTTTTCAGCATGGAATAAACCTGTTACTTGATTCATATGGATGCCTGGTTCCGCCGGGGATTCAAAAAAGTTTTTAGATTTTTGTTAATCGGGTATCTAAGGGAATAGCAGTATAACCTTGTTCATGCACAAACAGTGGCATGTTACATTATTAATTTGGGTGTCTCCTCTTGCCAGAAAGCTCGAAATTGCATTTTGAGCATGGTTTTTGACTTTTTTAAATTGCAACCCATAAATAAGGCTGATTGCAAAAATGCACTTGGAATATGTCCAAGCCCTACTCTGTCAGGCATTTTCTTTTACTGTAACGGACACAAAAACTCCCTTGCTTTTAACAGAGCGTTTCATAATTTCCAACTACGAAAATTATTTAAACTGCGCCACTTATCATCCAACCAGAGCTCGAAATATCACAAGGATCCCCAAGAGCACAGCAAACCTGTAGGTTAGTAATCAGGCACGTAGACCAGTGGGCTACTAGGGAAGTCGCATGAAGAGAGAGGCGAAACAGCCCTACACAGCCCTGTCGCAGTACACAAATATAATCATATCATTATTAATTTCTTTAGATATGCGATTCAATATTTTATTAGCAGAAAATCTTAAAACTACCACTTTTTTTACACGCTATTTCACATGTTAGTTAAATACTTCGATGCTTAAACTGTTTAGGGAGAAATGGAATACCGGTGTGTATTTTTCTTTAAAGTGCCGATTCCTGGAATCTGACTGGCTGACACCCTCCTGAAGTGGTTCCATAATATCTGGTATACGGAAAAGAAAGTGTTGATAAAAAAGCCTGGATTCTCATGTATCTGATACAAGTACCTTTTTATACAGTCTTTGCTGTGATCTTGAGGATCCTTGTGATATTTTCAGCTCTAGTTGAATGATAAGTGTCGCAGTTTAAATATTTTTCGTACTTAGAAATTATGAAACGCCCTGTTAAAAGCAAGGGAGTTTTTATGTCCGTTGAAGTAAAAGAAAATGCCTGACAAAGTAGGGCTTGGACAGATTCCAAGTGCTTGTAAAAATGTGCTAAATAAATTATACTTTGAGTTTACAGCTTGTCCAAAGTCATTCATTATTAATACTATTAGTAATATCTTCGGTAAAGGCTTTGATGCATACATATTTCTGATAAAGGTAGGTTGTGTACTTTTGTCAAACTGTGGGGAAAAAGGGATGATTAGGTAATCAAGACTTGTTTATAAGAATAAAAAAGCTACTTGATGTAGGAACTGGGGTGGTATGTCAAATTAGGATATGCCGGCGAGCCTGCGAGCCAGCACCACCAGGCTCAAGAATAGCTTTTTCCTACAAGATGTTAGATTACTGAATTCCAATTCAGTATATACTGAATTGTATACAAATTGCTGATTTCATCGTTCTTTTTAACTTTTTTGCATGTAATTAACCTGATGTTAAGAAATGCATGTTGTTCCTACTGTCTTGTGTCATACTGATGATTAATAGAATATGTTTTAAAGCTTGTTTGGGTCTTTAAAATTTAATCTTGCCATCTGTTTAATTTAAACAACATAATTTCAAGTATAACATATTATTTTGATTTTCTCTTGGAAAACAGTTTCTAACTGTACTACATTTCACAATCAATTTTTTTTATTGAGACTTAGTTGCAATAATTAGTCATCTGTGAAAATGATTGCTGTGATTTTTTTCTTTGTAAATACCCATCTTATCAAATGCTCAAAGTTTACAAACCTTGTAAGACAACAACACTATCACTTGAAATTAGAGCTCCTGAAATTAACACAGTTCAGGTGTTATCTGATTAATACAATTCAGAGCTTTTAAATGGATACTAATAATTGTTTTACATTGTTTTTTACCTTCCATAAATTATTTTCTCTCTCAATTTATTATTTTATTATTTTATTGGTCTGATGCCTGTACCTAATTAATTAGTACGGAGTACATACTTTATTTCTTTTGTTTGTCTGTAAACGTTTTTCATACCCATTTAAACAGTTTGCTGGGGTAAAACATATGTGATTCAGATGGAACATGTGCTTACAACTGTGCTGTCCAGATTCCAATGATCTAAATACTACTAGATACTGCTCCATAAATGTCTCCATTTTACTCTATTTAAAAAAAAGTTTTTTTTTAATAATTGCTGAAATTATCCTTTAACCACATCAAAGATGGGAACAGTTGATACGCTGGGTTGAATACCTGATCATGTCACCAGTCTGCAATGCAATTCAGTCAGTAAGTGATACATTCTTTAATTAGCACTAAACCTCATGCTCATGGTCTTGACATGTTAATAGATGGCTGGTTCAAATGGCTGGAGTCTGCGTCTGCTTTTGTTTCCCATTCCGCCCCCCGCCCCCCCACACCTCCCATTATTAGAGGTCAAGTTGTTATTCAAAAAGATTGTTATCATTATCATTGTTATCAGAAAGTGTTATGTGCATGATATAATGCACAAGTACAGTAACTGCTGCATATACAGTACATGCAATTGGAGAAATAATGAACCTTTTGATAGAACACTTTCATGTAGAACATCATTTACAAAACTCAGTGATGGACTTCAGTGATATCAACATATAATATGATATGCGTTAGCATTACTAAGAATGTGCATTTTTTTTCTTTAGTTTCATTGTAGCTCCCTTCAAAAGTTTACCTGGGAGTCTTTTTTTAAACTTTTAACTGACAATAACTACTGTTCATGAATTGATTGTAAGATATCACCCTTTGAAACATGTTATTCCTTCACTCCTCAGTGCCTTTATTTGGGTGATATCATGTTGCTATTTTTATCCCTTCAGAAGGGGTCAGTAATCAGCCCTCAAAATAATTTTGCTGCCCCACCTCCTTCACAGGAATAAGAATCAGCTCAAGCCTGTTGACACAACAGAATGTTTCAGTGCAATTGAAAATCCTCCTCAATATCTACTGCTACTGAAAAGGAAAATAGCATTTTGGAGGAGTGGGACTGTTATTCTCATAGTAGACTGTAGTAAGGCTTCCTAAAATGAAAGCCATAAGATCTCAGCTGTCAAAAATGTACATGCTTCAGCAAATAATCAAATGATGAAATGTATTGAGTTTGGATTTTCCATTGGGATGTGTTATTCAACAGTAACAATATGTCATTTGTACTTTGCCTCTTTTCACATTTTTAGATTTTTCTTATCTTTTGAAGCTACATGCATCATAAATCACATAAATATTCATACAAAATGAGCAAAAATATATTATGACTTCAATAATTTTAAAGTTTGGAGCTTTCCCTCTCAACTTAGAATTGAAATGGGCACTTGAGCAAAACAAAGTTGTATCATACATATCAAGTAAGATATCATATGAATAGATACAGTTTGTAATTAATGTAAATACATATAGTGCTTTTTTTTCTTGGGATGAATGACTGTGACTTGTCATATAAAGAATAAGTAAAGTTAATAACTGAAGAGCACAAATGCCTTGAAAAAAACAACCTTAGACAAAATGCATTGTCCAGTGTTCATAAGAGTCCAGAATCTACATTAAAATCTTCATTTGTTTCCTAGCATGTTTAGGTCTATTAATTTTCCCAAAGATTACCTCACTGAAAATTGGCACAGACAATGATAATACATTTTATTTATATCACACCTTTAAAGGTGGCTTTTCAAAGAGCTCCACAGAATGACGGCAACAAAAAATCCATAATATATACACAATGAAAATGCACAATGGCCGGATATGGATATAGGGTATGGAATATGGTAGGAGCAAAGGGGTATATAACAGAACCAGTTAAATAAAGGCCCTTCTAAAGAAGAAGGTTTTGAGTATAATTTTGAAAGAGCTAGGGAGGGTGACTCTCTGATATCCTTAGGGATATAATTTCAGAGCTTTGGAGTATAACCCTGTCATCCAGGACTTTAGACAAGCTTAGAGGCTAGACAGAAGACCAGAATTAGAAAAGTGCAGGTATTTAGATAAATGCATTTATAACTTCTAAGTTTTTGAAGGAGCTAAGTTATCGAGGGTAGATTGGAGAGAGCTATTAAACATATGTATTTGTCGTCTAGGATCAGAGCTAGAGAAACAAGATAAGGAGGGTAGAACAGAATTAATTAACCTAGTCTGGTCAACTAATCACCAGTTTCATAAACTTACAGAGCATGAGGGGGAAGCATTAGAAATGGGTCATTTTAGATTGAAGAGAACAGCTAAGTGCCTAGAGAGGCTTTGATTGAGGTAAGAGAAATGAGAAACAGAAGAGACTTTTGCAATGATTAAATCAAGGGTGATTCCTTTGTTATGTGTTGGGCTAAGAACAAACTGGGTTAGATCAAAACATCCAGAGCTAGAAAATTCTAAGCTAATTGAAGACATCAACATATATATATATAGTTTATATATATAATTAATATTAATATATTTGTATGGGTTTGTGCATTCACTGGGACAATTATTGATTGTAGCAGTAAATCACAAAATGATTTTTCGATGGCTATTAGAAAATCGACCTTGTGGAACAACTCAGCAACGCACATACACAGATACTAATACACGAGAATACATAAAATGTAAATAAACATAACAGATCTTATAGTGAGGGTTAGTAGAATTCAAAAGGTATATATTCAATCACAAAGTTACAAATACCAAGAGACACATACATTCAGTATACCATTCATTTATACCATTTCGTAAATGAGCTTTGATTACAAATTCTTCACTAGATACTCAAAAACAACTACATCACTCATAGGAATTAAATTGACATCACCTGGGATTGAGATACTCATCCAGTTTATGTGGATTCAGATCTCCCAAGGATACAAAGGAACATTCATGGTAGGTTACTGGTGGTTCACGAGGCTTGCTCCTGGGCTAACCTCGGGTGGATACTCTGGTTATGCACAGCTGACCTCCTGTCTAGACTCTTAGAACAAAGTAAAGTCCTGGCACTCAGACACACTGGCCATCATGTAATTGTCCAAGCTGAGTCTGAGAACATCTTGTAGGGGTTTGACCTCTGGGCTCTGTGCAGCCTCTTTTATCTGGAGGAGCTATAGACGTTCATTGGTAGAAAGTTTTGCGGGGATTTGAGACCCACGTGGGGTTACCCCTCTCTACCAGCTCCTGATTGGCTTATCAAGATGGAGAATGAGTAACAGTGCTCTCTGACCTTAGGGTTGTAAACACTTTGGAATGAGACTCTCCCTTGGAATCCCCCAGATAAAAAGGTGCCAGAGATGACCATTCATTAGGGTGGCAGGAGAATCTCCTCCCTGGGAGTTGTTCCTTATCAGGAAACTCTATTAGAGAGAAAAACACCTTAGATCTGAACCACATGGAATGGCCTCTCTGTGTCCAGCACCCCAGACATGAGGGAGAGAGACTGGCAGGGGGACAGCAAACTTAATTCCTGTGTAAATAATAAGTATGGCCGCTACATATTTAATATATCAATATTAATATATTCAATATATTAAAGTCACCAAGAATAACGACCACCTTAAATTTGAGACCTAACAATGAAACTAAATCTCCAAACGTAGAGTGGGAAACAGAGACATTTAAAACAATGCATTCAAAAGAAGAGAGCAGAGGTACAGATGCAGCCATTCAAAATGCGCGGTATAGACACGTACCGGAGGTAATTGGCTACGGTGTCGCGCATTGTGACGCACGATGACGTGCGGTACCGCGGTACATGATTGGTTGACCGACAGGGGCACCCGTGGTCCGTTGGGCTGTTGTAGAAAGATTTACAGTAAACGTCTTTACTGTGCCCGTTGTAGTATTGTATGTTTATATGGAATTTTACCACTGAAGGGAAATCTTAGTAGCTGAGCATAAAAAGAATAGGTGCATACTGTAACGCGTGTGAAGGCCATAAACGATATTAATTTTGGAACATAAACATACAGTATATGGCTGGTCTCGGTACTTTAAAGAAAAAATACACACCAGTATTCCATTTCTCCCTAAACATTTTAAGCATCGAAGTCTTTAACTAACGGGATACCGGAGTCAACAAGCATACTTTTAGAATTTGATTAAAAGGGAATATAATAGGGAATCACGTATCTAAAGAAATTATTAACGATATAAATACATTAATGTACTGCAACACAAGAATAGTACACACTGTACATTGTCTGTTGATAATCTTTCTGTAGTGCTTTTTCAGCACTCTGCATGCGACCTTGCCGATGGCGCTGTGGGTTAGGTTCCTGACTCCCATGTCACACAGTCTGTGATCGAATCCCACTGTGGAACCATGACTTCCTTTTTAACAAACATTTTTTGAAAAAATGAAAGTTTCCCTTGGTCAGAGATTAAATAAAACCTCACTCGCACCAAACAAATTTATATTTCTAAATATCACAACATGATCGAATTTAAGTCATTTTAATAACAATGAATAGTCACCTCGGCGTTACAATATAAACATTTATATTGATTTAAATCGCGTTTTGATTTAAATTGCAAATGCGAGTTTAAATATATGTGTTTTTTGATTCACAATCAGACAAATGCAACATAATTGATATCGTTGTCTTCTAAGTATCTTAATAAACTTTCAGCATAGCTTTCTTCCCATTTAGATTTATTTTTCTTGGGATCTTGGGATCAAAAGTGGAAAGATTAGATTGTAATCATTTTTATTTTTTAAATACATTGTGGAGTTAAAGCAAGTTAAAGCCTTGATTTTATATATCACCTTGAAAATTGGAATCTCAAAGCAAAGTAAATACCCAACACCAATTGTACCCATCTGTCATGCTAATAAAGCACCTTGAATTGAATTCAATTGAGGGAGAGAGGGGGGGAGGGCGAGCGAGAGAGCCAGAACAGACAGGCAAATAAGATACACTACACAGACATTCACAACAGCGACATATCATAAAACGTTTGCACATATAGTTAAGTTATTACTTGGTTTTCAAAGTGCAATGAAATACAATATTGTTGTTGTTGCTGTTATTGTTGTTTTTATTCTGTAAAGCGTTTTGAGAAGCCACCTTTAAAGGCGATATATAAAAGCGCTGAATCTTATGGAATGTGTTCCGCCGGGGATTCAAAAAGTTTATTTTTCTTAATCGCGTATCTAAGGAAATAGCAGTATAACTTTGTTCATGCACAGACAGTGGCATGTTACATTATTAATTTGGGTGTCCCCTCTTGCCAGAAAGCTCTAAATTGCATTTTGAGTGCGGTCTTTGACTTTTTCTAAATTGCAACCCATAAATAAAGCTGATACAGTTTAGACTTATTTTAAACTGTATTACAGCAGCACAATGGACAATGCAACGTAAATTGCAAAAAAGCACTTGAAATCTGTCCAAGCCCTACTTTGTCAGGCATTTTCTTTTACTGCAACGGACATAAAAACTCCCTTGCTTTTAACAGAGCGTTTCATAATTTCTAACTACGAAAATTATTTAAACTGCGACACTTATCATTCATTCCATTCCATTCCATTATCAGTTTTCCACTTCTCCCTAAACATTTTAAGCATGAAAGTTTTATGAAACGGTACCCAAAGATGCGATTGCTGTATGGAATGAATTTTAATTTGAAAAAATTATTTAACACGAAAATTAAGCTGTTTACATCTTCCGCCTGAGAACAGTCACCTGTTGCTACCCAACACAGAAACACAGCCACTAACTAACAGAGAGGACATCAGCTAGCCAATATGATAAAGAAATAAATGATTATTTTATTTATTTTGCACATTTATTTGAACATTTCCATCGAATGTACAAGCACTTGGAAACTGTCCAATCCCTAGTTCATCAGGCATTTTCTTTTACGCTGCGGGCATTCTCCTGGTCTGGTGCCGATCTGTGTCTTCTAGGGTATAATGCCAGCAAACTCTTGTTTTTATGTCCACTATAACAGACAATCTCCTTTGCTTTTTTACCGAGCGTCTAACCCCTCTGATTGGAGAAAAAAGACGTGCTGGTTTGCTATACATACTGCACCAGGAAGATGATTTCTTTCTATTCGAAACGTGTACTTTAAAAGTTTAAGAAGTAAAAACCTTACAGCGTACACAGATTTCTAAACTGATCAGGATCGTTATCTTTGTCTTATCCATAATAATGTTCACTGCTCTGTCCAGAAATTCATAATAAACTTTATTTTATATAGCGTTTTAAACGAATAAGTAATTAGATTGCTCATAAACCTAATCACTTTTTCTACATAAACACAGCGTGATTGATTTCTGAAAATGCTTTTTCTTTTTATTTAGGCTCAGATTTCAACTATAGATCGTATTATTATAAACTTTCTTGGAAAAATGTATTTTATGTAAACCATGTTTGCTATTAATTCATTTAGGGCTAGAATTTGTTCATTGTCTTCCAATCGAGTCGAGTTGACATTAGAAGCTTGCCACGCCCGGACTGTTACACCAACGCATTAGCATGTTAAAGTGATTTCATTGAGGAGCCTAGCTTTCTTAACTAGTAAGTACTGAACTTCCTTGGCTTTGGAGGTGGGAGGTGTCTTTCGCTGGAAATCTCGCCCCCTTCTACTTTGAAAATACCTGTGAAACCGGTTTAATTCATCACAGCCAGCACTCCCGCAGAGAGGGGGGTTGTACTCGTTAATGTCTTAGCCGGAACACATCATTATATCTCATTTTGTATTTCTATAAAAAAATCGTTTCCCCAGCTTAACACTATTGCTGTTTCTTTTATCCTGTAAAGTGCTTTGAGGAGCACAGCTTTCTCACCACTTAGATTACTTTTTGACACCATCCTTACACAAAGCAGAAACTTCTTGTATTTTCCGATGACATACAAGTGGAAAGATTACAGATTTTAATCGTCTTTTTTCTTAACCAGGGAAAATCTGATCATGTTTCTCTATAACAATAATAAAAAACTTTATTTTACATATCACCTTTAAAAGTGGCATCTCAAAGCAATACAGTAGATGTAAACCACAGATTACAAAGTAAATACCCAGACAAACGCAAACGTGTTTTTAATAAAATGCTTTTACTCATTCAGCAGAGAGAGAGCGTAAAACCTGGGCGTAACAGCTGTTCCTTTTTCTGATCACTTGCTCTCTTGATAAACGTCTCGCCTGTCCTGTTCTTTGTTTTCCTAATTTGCCGATTATGCCTTCTGCGATCCAATCCTGCCCTCACACCTAAAGAAGACTATTTTAAATTTCTTTGCGCGGTCCATTGTGCAATTAACCCTTGTATGTGCTGTCGTTAAGGTGATATCACATAAAGGTGATATGTAAAATATTTTTTTTTATTATTGTTATAGAGAAACATGATCAGATTTTCCCCGGTTCAGAAAAAAATATCTAAAGTATACTAGTTTGTCACTCGTATACTTTTAATACAGTCTTTGCTGTGCTCTAGAGGATCCTTGTGATATTTCGAGCTCTGGTTGAATGATGCAGTTTAAATAATTTTCGTAGTTAGAAATTATGGAACGCTCTGTTAAAAGCAAGGGAGTTTTTATGTCCGTTGCAGTTTTTTTGCAACATGAATATAATTATATCGTTATTAATTCCTTTAGATACGCGATTCCATATTATATTCCCTTTTAATCAAATTCTAAAAGTATGCTTGTTGACTCCGGCTATCACGTTAGGTAAAGACTTCGATGTTTAAAATGTTTAGGGAGAAATGGAATACTGGTGTGTATGTTTTCTTTAAAGTACCGAGACCAGCTATATACTGTATGTTTAAGTTCCAAAATTAATATCGTTAATGCCTTCACACGCGTCACAGTATGCTCCCATTCTTTTTATGCTCAGGCACTAAGATTTCCCTTCAGTGGTAAAATTCCATATAAATATTCAATACTTAAACGGGCACAGTTAAGACATTAAATATACATATACATACTGTATACAATACAGTTTGCATACGGTAATATGTTTATGTTCCTAAATCAATCTCTTTTATGAGCATGTGAAAGGCATGGTGAATCACTGTACTTTGCATGATAGTGATTTGCGTGATTGCGAAATGCTGTGGTGTTACTTTTACAAAGATGGTCAATGAAGAAAATAATGTGGACCAGGACAATACTTTTACAGCTTGTCCAAGGTCATTCATTATTAATAGTATTAGTAATATCTTCGTTAAAGACTTTGATGGCGACAGCTCAAACATGAGTGGTTGAGCTTTATTAGCTCCACCTTGCGGAAATTCCGGATACTATTATTTTACTTGCGGTATTATAGGAGAATTTACGGTAACTAGCGGTATTTACTGGTAACTCACGGTAGACTGCGTAAAAAACACTGGAAAATAATGTGGTATCGCCCGCGCATTTTGAATGGCTGAGCTGTACAATAACAGAGAGGACTGTAAAGGAGATTATAAATGCACCGCGTGTATCTGGGAGACAAGGGAGGTTGAATACACCCTACCAGGGAGGAACTAATTTGTTTAACATGAGGCTATTGTTTTGTTTGTGCCAGGTTTTGGTTAAGCACAGAAAGTAAGTTTTTGTTTTGTGATAAAGTCAATAAGAGAAAAGCTTTATTATTCACAGAGCATGTTTTAAATAATGCTGATCAGTGGGAGCCAGGGGGCAGTGGAGTGGGTGCCAGGCATGGTAGAGAGAGTAAATATTTTAGGTCGGCACTGATGTGGAATGGTCTAGAAGTAATGCACCAAGAAGCAGGGACAGTGACACTGTGAGTGGATGAAGGAATGAAACAACATCCTGAGCTGCAGTGATTGTAACATATTGGTTGTAGGATCCCAATATCACAGCAATACTCATTGTGATGTTTTCAAGGAAATAAGGAATAGGAAATAATGAGGAAGGGTGGTAGGAGCAATAATCTAGACAATAATAAGGTTACCATTATTCATTAATCCTATGTGCAGCCATAAAAATAAAACAGAGTCCATCTTACTTTTATCTCTGGTCCACCTATGTGAATTAATGTTTTTTTTTATGCATTTTATTGTTATTAATTGAAAACAAAGAGTACATAACTGACATGAATGCTAAAATTAGGGTGATGAAATAAGTAACTAAATTTACTAATGTAGATCCGTCAGTAAGTGTGAGCCTGGTCAGTACCCAGATGGGAGGCCTCCTGCAAAAAAACAAGGTTGCTGCTGGAAGAGGTTTTAGAAGGGCTGGTAGGGGTCACTCACCCCGCAGTCTGTGTGGGTCCTAATGCCCCAGCATAGTGACGGGGATACTAAACTGTAAAAAGGCGCCATTCTTTGGATGAGATGTAAAACTGTGCAGTGGCTCTGTTGTGAAGGATCTGTGTCTGTGGCTGGAAGGTTGCTGGCTTGTATCCTGCGGCTGGCAGAGGAATCCTATTCCATTGGACCCCTGAGCAAGGCCATTAACCCCAACTGCTCCAGGGACTCTGTATAAATGGCTGACCCTGGGCTCTGACCCCAATCTTCTCACCCTGTCTGTGTGTCTCATGGAGAAAAATTTGGGATATGCAAAAAGACAAATTCCTAATACAAGAAATTGTATTTGGCCAATAAAATGATCTTATCTTATCTTAAAACCGTGGTCCTGACTCTCTGTGATCATTAAAAATCCCAGGGCATATCTGGAAAAAAGTAAGGCTATTACCCTGTCATCCTAGCCTAAATTCCCATTGGCCTTTACCAATCATAGCCTCCTAATAATCCCATTCTGTGAACTGGCTTCAATCTGTTCTACTCCCGATTGATAGCTGATGTATGGTGAGCATTGTGGTCCCCCCAAAAGTCCTCCCAAAGCTAAGCATGTAATCAGGTACAACCTTCTCCATGCCCTTAATTTACAAGGTGTAACATTCAGATCCAGCTATTCAGAATGCAGAAAGGATGCTAAGGTAGTTTGCAGTCCAGCGGCTGCATGAGACTGTGGGAAATTGCAGGAGACCACAGCGTTTTGGAAATTTTCATATGTGTGAGTGCGCTACTTTGTAAACCTGCCAGGTGGAGCTGTGAAAGCTTAATGTGGCGTGTGGAGCATTTGGGCTATTTCAAATCCCGGTCAATGTTGAGGGAAAATCTTTTTTCTATTTATAGAATTAAAATTTTACACTGTTTAGACTTTAATTAATTTTAAACTGTTATAATACTAGAGCTTGTGAACGTGATGTGTCTCTCTCAGGTTTACATCCACCTAGAAAAAATCTACAGGTAAATTTTGGTAACAGTAACAATAATAATCGCTTACACTTATACAACACTTTTCTGGACACTCCACTCAAAGCGCTTTACAGGTAATGGGGACTCCCCTCCACCACCACCAATGTGCAGCATCCACCTGGATGATGCGACAACAGCCATGGTGCACCAGAACATTCACCACAAATCAGCTATCAGTGGGGAGGAGAGCAGAGTAATGTAACCAATTCATAGATGGGGATCATTAAGAGGTTACCATGATTGGTAAGGGCCAATGGGAAATTTGGCCAGGACGCCAGGGTTACACACCTACTCTTCCTGAGAAAATCCCTGGGATTTTTAATAACCACAGAGAGTCAGGACCTTTGTTTTACATCTTATCCAAAGGACGGCGCCTGTTTACAGTATAGTGTCCCCCTCACTATGACCTACATGGACTGCAGGGTGAGTGCCCCCTGCTGGTCCTACTAACACCTCTTCCAGCAGCAACCTTAGTTTTTCCCAGGAGGTCTCCCATCCAGGTACTGACCAGGCTCACACCTGCTTAGCTTCAGTGGGTTGCCAGTTGTGAGTTGAAGAGTGATATGGTTGCTGGCCATGTATTACAGTACTGTAGTGTAATACACAGTAGATGGTAGTGATAGCTAAATATGAAAATATACACAACAGTATTCCACACTTTTCATAATGTCTTAAACATGGTGACTTATTGTTAATTATGGTTTTAAAGTGCTTGTTCAGGCATTATATACAGTTTATATACTGCACTTCATACAAAGTTACTTTATAATGTTTTATCCTTTTCTAATAATGCCTAGTAAGAACAACATGCTGTTATTATAAAAAAAAGTTGTACTTATTTAATACCACTTGATAGTAAAATGAGTATGGAATCATGTAACTGTGCAGCTAACATAGCACAAATGATTGTTTTAGGAAAATTTTTGACATTTGACCAGAGGATCCACCCTAGGTTAGCACCAGCAACAAGCCTTGTGAACAGATCGGAACTGTGGACAGCTGAATCACTATTCAGAACTAGCTCTTCATCAGGAACGAACCTGTCCTCTTCCTGACCTGCTGGGACCCATAGTCATCTTTTCTCCTGTGCACAAACTCTTGCTAGTTTCAGCCAAAACTAACTAGCTGAGAGCATCAGCAGCGCACCGTCTCAAGCCGCAAAGCACAGCCTGGCACGGAGCCAGAGAGCGCGGATTGGACAGCAACAAGCCTGCAACTGTTTCTTTGTGCCCGCAGGAGATCTGAATCCCCAGAGATTGGATGAGTATTCAACTTCACTGCATTACTGCTCGAGAATTCAATTGTTATCCCAACCAGTTGATATCAATTTAATTCCTAAGAGTTATGTACTTGTATTGAGTATCTAGTGTAAAAGTTATAACCAAGTTCAATTACGAAACGGTCTAAATGAATGATATACTGAACGTATGTCCTCTTGATATCTGTAACTCTTTGTAACTGAATGAATATATATCTTTTGTATTCTGATAACCCTCATGATAAGATCTGTTAGGTTTACATGCATATTCTATGTATTAATAAATGTATCCTCGTGTATTAGTACCTGTGTGTGTGCGTTGTTTGAGTTATATCGCATGGTTGGATTCTAAGGCCATTAAAATAATCAATTTCGTGATTTACTGCTACAATTAATAATTGTCCCAGTAAAGGCCCAAACCTCTACAGAACTGGTGCCTCGTGAGAGCACACTACACTAGGATGGTGTGAATGTTGTCTCTCACCACTCAAGGGTGGCAACTTCGATTGTTCTAACGAATACAGTCTAGCAGGAACAGTCAGTAACAATGGTCACAACCATGTCACTCAGGAAACAATTAGATACTGATGCTTAGAGGTGTGAGGAGTCGCTGAGCCAGTTTTAGCCAGACCAAGGGAGAAAGCGGGAGACCTGGAGAGCAAACAAAGAAATGATAAAGGCCCATAACACCTAGGTCAGCACTCTTGCCGACACAAGTTTCCTCCTGTAAAATATTGGGCAAACCCATTTCTGAGAGGGACAGTGGAAAACCCCCTGCGGCAGACTGGCTAAGGGGAGGAATTAAAACATCTGAGCCAGAACAGAGTGTGCTCCTGATTCCCACAAGACCCTGGAGAGGACACAGGCAGCACTAGAGAAGCTGCATAGTATGAGACCATGGAGGTAAGGACCTATTGATCCAGTAATTGACAACTATGGGAGACATTGGCATTGGAACAGAGGTACTGTTCAGAGACTTTTAATACCTGAAGGCAAGGAACAAAGAAACTGGCCCGGCTAGCCTATACAAACTGAGGGGAATGTAATACAGCCTGCAGAGGATTTCTAGTGTAACCTGAATGGAGACTGGGGAAATTGGAGTGGTTGGTAACCCTCTCCTTAAAGTGGGCCATCAGAGACTTTACAGGTACTAAGAAGAATTGTTCGAGTTGCCTCTCTTCAATACCTTACAGAAAAGATTGCTGTCCCTCTGGATTCATTATGACCCTTGGAAGGAACTTTTGTTGCTGCAAATGCTGTTTTGGGTGATAGCGAATGTGAATGTAGTTAGAAAATAAAAAGGCCACTTATACAATAAAAATGCTTGTCGGTGGTCTGTGTGTGCATTGGTGATTCTGGGAGATAAACAGATAATGTAGAGAGGCCCTAGCACCCTGTTTGTTTGCTGGGTGGTGTAGTCATTTATGAGGCAGGAAATATTTTTTGTTTGAGGGGTCACCTCACTGTGACAGTACCTTTTGAGAAGTCGTGTACTGCTGGCAAAATACTTGATTTTGAAAAACAGCTAATTTTGCTGGAAAAATTAAAAATCTGTCTGTACTGTAGCTTTATTTAATTGACCAGAAGGTCACCTTGCACTTACAAGTGGCTCTCTTAAGCAGAGTTTGTTTTAACACACCACACCTTTTTGAATGAGTTTGTATTATCTTTATCACCTTTGTCCGGGGGATGGGGGTTGGGCAGAGTGATGGAGAGTGAAATACATTACCATTAAGCTGTGCTGGCTTGCATGACACATTCCCTCTCAAGTTCTTTCAGAACATCTTGGAGATGGTCTGGAGGTTCATTCATGTTATTACATTATTATTCATATTAATATTATTGTCTGATATGTACAATTATCAGAAATGTGAATATAGTTTGTATAGTATTTTATTGTGAGAAAATTGCAATTATATTCATCATTGTATTAACAGTTACAGCAGATATTTCACACTTGAAAACACAGGTTTTTTTTATTATGCTAGGAGTGTGAAAATTTAGTGAGCACTGGGGTGCACAGTGAGATTACTGAGATGGATAATTTTAGTAAATATGTTCACAAATGTCTACATTTTCAGTTTCACGAGGCAAGATAAAATTGTATCCAGCTGTAAATTAGCCCCCGTTGCCCCCTTGAAGTTTTTGGGAAAGGGAGTTAGTGGGCAGTAAATATAATAGTATGTTAAAAATAAACAATTTAATATAATAGTGTATTACTATAATCTTGCAAGTACATTTTTTAAACGTCTGTAATCAATATTTTTCCAAATACATGTTGCATTGTTATTCATTTTGCTTCTACGTATTAGTTGGTGGGCAAACGTTCGAAGTGAAAATTGTGCTGCTAAAGCCTTTGGCATTCTAGTCATAGAGGTGGGAAGACGACTCCCGCCTCCCTCTGTCTACCTGACTTGTCCCCATTTTTAATAATTCTATGTCTGAATCGCTGCGCCACAGAGATGGAGGGTGAGATGGGGCCTCATTTAGGAAAGCACAGCAACGCTTAATTCTGTCTTATTAACAAGGATTCCCGCTACACCACCCTTACACACTTCCTTTCCCCAGGACCATTAACCACAACTTTTCCTTCCTACAGGATGATCCCTCCATCCCTCTTCTGATTGCCCTATCATCTCAAATTGTTGACCACCTAATCTGCATAACCTCCTTGTTCACAGCTCCCTTGACTGCCTTCAACAACCATCCACACCAGGCACTTTCCCTTGCAAGAGAGCTCGCTGTATCACCTGCAAGTACACATCCATCACCACACTCATTCAAGGCCCCTCAGGACAATTCTGGATCACCCAGATAGCATCTTGTACCTCCAGCAACCTTATTTACTTTATTTCTTGCAGTAAATGCCCAGCCATTTACATTGGAGAAACAGGAAGGAGACTCCTCAAAGACGATTTTCCGAACTCATACATCAGAAAGACCACCAAAACCAAAATTATTCTGCAGCTAGGATCACACATTCTCCCTTCTCTTAACGACAGATTACGGTTCTTTTAAATTTTCTCCATTCATTGGAAGTTTCATTTCACCTCTCTGCACCCATTCTGACTTCAAACCTCTTGATTGGCCTCTCTTTCTGTCCCCTGCTCCCGCCTCTCACTCCTCCTCCCTCCCAACCTTTGTTCTCCCGCTACTTTACCTTAGCCTACTGCCCTGTCTCTCTCACACCTGAAGAAGGCTCCACGGCCGAAACGTTGTGTTCTCTTTCTTCTTTTTTTCAGCATGGAATAAACCTATTACTTGTTCCTTTGCAGCCTACGCATACTGACGCACCTACCTACCTGTACTACTTAATTTTAAATTATATTTTACCTTTATTTTCTATTTTATAAGTTTGTATTTTACTAATTTTCTGATAGTCAGATATAACGTATATTTGAACAAAGTCTTATAAATTAATGTTTTTACAAGACGTGGAAGAAGTGCAACAATTTATCACACTGTGAATTTTAATACTAATTATCAATTACTAATACCATCTTTATTTAAATGTAATATAAAACATTGAACTAAGTGTGACATAACATTCAGAAACACAATCGAAAATAGTATGTGATATTTGTGTAGATTAAACTTTTCAAAACATTTTTTTAATTAAAAATGATTAAAATATAATCTTTGCATGTGTAATGTCATTAGAAAGTTGAATAAGCCCCTGCTTTGTTTTACGATGGTTTCAAATATAAAACTAACTGGTGAGAAAGATATGTTAAATGATAATTAAAAGACTTACATTTAAAAGAGATGATTTACATTCCATTAATAAAATTTTAAAGGCAGACATGCTCAGTGCCATTAGCAGTGGATGTTGTATGTATTGCTGAGCTCCAAGCCTTCTCTCAGTGCTATCTCTAAGTGATGTGCTGATCTGCTTCACACCTGGAGTGGAGAATGTGATTGTACAGATGTAGCCATTCAAAGTGCACGGTACAATACCATACCATACGCAAATCATTAAATCATAGCACGTCATAACGCGTCATACCGCAGTACGTGACTGGCTGGCCAAAATGACTGACAGGGGCACTCGTGGTGCGTTGGTCACTCGTGGAAAGATTTAATCATTTTATTTTGCACATTTTAATACACTTAGTGTTGAATATTTATATGGAATTTTACCATTAAAGAGAAATTTTAGTAGCTGAGCATAAAAAGAATAGGATCATAATGCATCTGAAGGTCATAAACAATATTAATTTAGGAACATAAACATATTATGTGAACTGTATATGGCTAGTATTGGTATTTTAAAGAAAAAATACACACCAGTATTCCATTTCTCCCTAAACATTTTAAGCATCAAAGTCTTACATATGGTTATTTCAGAAATGTTTTTCGTGCTCCTTGCTCCTTCTGACTATGTTACTGTACGTTTATACAGTATACAGTACTTTGTGAGAAAAGTGGTAGTTTTAAGCTTTTCTGTGAATACGCTCGATACCAGAGTAAACAACCATACTTTTAGAATTTGATTAATAGGGAATATAATATGAAATCGCGTATCTAAAGAAATTAATAACGATATAATTATATTCATGTACTGTAACACAAACAGTAGTATATACTGTACACATAAAGTATCTATTGATATGTGTATGGCTGTTTCACCACGTGTCATAGGACTGTATTAGTGGTGTGATGGTTTAAGTGCCTAACTTATAAGCGAGAGGTTGGCTGTTCAAATCTAGCCAGTGCCATGAGTTTTCTTTTAACAGACATTTCTTTGAAAAACTAAAATACCAATATTATGGAAAATTAATTGACTTTTTTTATATTTCTGAATATCACAACATGTTCGAATCTCATTTTTTAATAACAACGAATAGTCATTGTCTTTCCCTCTGAATCGCTCCAGTAGCAGGAACCTCTATCATGTGGATCCCTTAGGATCTCCCTTCATATTTAAAAGGTTATTAATAATATTTTTGGTGTCGCATCTTCCCAGTTTAGCTGATCTTTTGCTGCCTACGCTTATACAGCTCCCTGGGTAAATTATCATACTTGACTGAGAAAGCTTTAGAGAACTTAACATTTTTATTATCAACAAATTGTAAATACGACGTTTACAGTGGCGTTATTAATATTTCACTTGAGTGAAAGGGAGTGTCAGTTGTCAATGAGAGCAGACCCCCCCTCTTAGGCTGGGCATTTTTTGAATTTTTAAATAAGAAATAAAAAATTAGATATAATGATATTGTAACACTACAGGGTTCACATGGGCACACTCACCGCTGCCGCATCAGGTTGGCCACCCACCATCAGGGACTCGAACCCAGGCCTGCAGCATTCTTTAACAAGGACCCAGCCTGGGGGCTGCTGTCCCTGCTAGACACAGAGAAGGGGCGGTGACGTCACCGCACTGGTAAGCCAGCTCTCACAAGCAATGGAGGCCGTATGTGGTACAATATAAACATTTACTGCAATACAGTACTTAAACTTTTCGGCTGTGAATCCTTCTTCAGGTGTGAGGGCAAGTAAGCCGAAATCATAGTTGAACCCGTTCACAGCCCACATTACATTTTAGTGTTTCATCTTGAGCTGACCCTCACACCTGAAGAAGACAGCCGAAATGTTGCATTTTCTCTCTTCTCTTTTAAGCATGTGTATGATGCTGTAATACAGTTTAAAATAATTAAAAGTCTAAACCGTATCAATTTGAATTCTTAACTCTATTAATATAACTATCAAGTGGTATTAAATAAATACAGCTTTTTAGTATAGATTACACTTTTCTGAAATGTATTTAAAAAAACAATCGTATCTTTCCACGTTTGATCCCAAGAGGAAGTACAGTACAATACACCCCTGCTTTGTATCACGATGGTATGAAAAATAAATCTAGATGGTGAGAAAACTATGCTGAAAGTTAATAGCTTAACATTGGAATGTTCTTCCAAGTGCAAAAAGAGGCAATATGCAACGTGTCTCCTTCATACATTTTCAGTTTACAGACCGTACAAGATCATTTTTTATGAATGATGTCTTCTGTTTCGCATTAAAATTGGAACGCCTTTCACAATTGTAAATCCACCTATCCTCTAACTGGTTCATCCAGGACGGGTAACAGATTCACAAATCGCCCTCCCCCCTGCCTGTTTGACTTTCTTTTTAACCCCTTCTGTGCCCGGATTGTTTTTCATGCACCAAAAATGGTCATTAACTATCGAAAACTGTTTTTATCGCTTTTAAAGTCATGCAATTTCTAAGTTAAGCAGGAACACGTCATTACATCTCATTTTTATTTTTATTTTTAAATTAAACGCATACAGCCTCCATTAAAACAATTAAAATTAAAAAATTTGATTGCCCAGCTTAATGGGCATTTATAATATTGTGGCATTATTATATACAATACAGTAGGACGGACACAGTGACTCAGGCACTCGTCGATTGAAAAAGGGCACTTTAATTTTCTGTAGAGTTGGTACAGCACCCACACAAATGCAAACGCAAACTCATTTTTAATAAAATGCTTTTATTAATTCATTATCTGACTCACATAACTCACATTCCCGAATGCCCCCCACCCCACTCAACAATCCTAGGAAGAACACGAAACAGCCTGTTAATAAAATTGTTGCAATTCAGTTCTGTCAGTTCTTCCTCCCAGAACTTGTAAATCGCATTGATCAGTTCTTGCTTTGTGCTGGGTTTAGCAGTTTTCCGAATATAGTCTTACAGGGAATGCCATACCATATCTTTTGGATTTAAATCTGGGGATTTGGCTGGAGTTTTCACCCAGTTCATGCCTTCTGCTATAAACTTCGGCCTTGCTGCTGTGTTTTGGATCGTTGTCTTGAAAGAAACGGTGGCTTGATCCAGTGCTCCCTCATACATGGGGCGGAATGCTGTTTGACCCCGACTTCCTCGAAGAATTCATGATTCATAATTCCTTCGAAAATAAGAAGTGGTCCCGGGCCTCTTCTAGATATGACCCCCCAGACGTGAACCTTCGTTTGATGTTTGGGCTTTGGCTTGTTCACATATCTCCCCTTTTTACAAAATGACATGGTTGAAAACTGTTCCAGAGCCACTGTTGTTTCATCAGTGAAAAGTACATCATGAAATGCCTCTCCGTGTTCAATCCATTGAAGCACTTGTTTGAGCCTTTCCTCTTCATTTTTTACCCTTATCATGGGGAATGTGTTGATTTTTTTATATCTCTATCCAAGCCCTTCTTATCTTATCAATGTCGGACTCACGCTCGCAACGAGATCAGCCCACAGCCGTCTTTGAACTTGCATCGCTGATAGCTCATCATTTTCATCTGTCAGTCTGTCAGTCGCTCGCACAATAGCACTTGAAAAAAAAGAGATCAACAGTTAGTTATAAAAATAATGTGTGTAGTTATACTTACATGTAATAAAAGTATTTTTAGAAAGTTATTTACATTTGAATCGTCCTTGGTTTAGATTCTCTTTGCCTCCTCTCCTCTTTATAATGTCATCTCACTGTGCTTTCACAAACAAAGATGTCCATGGAAGCCAAATGCTGTACAATGTCCCGTGTTGACTTCCCGTTTATTTTCATCTTCATTATTTGGTGTGAGAGAGTCTTCGTGATTTTGGCCATAGTCCGTCTCCTTACCAAAGCTATACAGTAGTGCAGTTAGTTGTCTCTACCGACATACAGTATGGTACAGATAAATGTGCTCTATACTGATGAGCTAATACCTGGGAAAGACAGTCCCATCTTCTTTAAAAAACAATAAGCTAGGAAATGTGTTAGACACATTCGCAAGTTAAAGTAATTCCATTGAAAAGCCGGGTGTAATAATTGTTTTCTTCCTTGATTTTCTGATCTCTCACTGTTCCGATACTCTTCTCACCTGCCCTGCCCTTTGTTCTCCTGTGATTTGCTGTTTACTCCTGCTACCATCCACTCCTGCCCTCACACCTAAAGAATACTATTTTACATTTCTTTATGTGGTTCATAGTGCAATTAACTTTTGCTAGTATCTTTAAATCCAATGCACACTGACAGTTCTACCACTTGAATATTATTTTGCTTATTATTCACAATTGTATTCTATAAAATTGCAAGTGAACAACATAATTGACACACTAAATGAATAAAAACAATATAAAAATCAAAATAATAATAGATAATTACTGATCAGATAAAACAAGATCAGTCATTTGAGAACTGATCAACTTTGTATTACAAGCTAAGATAACAAACACAAATATAGTGATACAGGAACAAGTAATAGGTTTATTCCATGCTGAAAAAAAGAAGAAAGAGAACACAACGTTTCAGCCGTGGAGCCTTCTTCAGGTGTGAGAGAGACAGAAAAGTAGGCAAAGGTAAAGTAGCGGGAGAAAAAAGGTTGGGAGGGAGGAGGAGTGAGAGGCGGGAGCAGGGGACAGAAAGAGAGGCCAATCAAGAGGTGCGAAGTCAGAATGGGTGCAGAGAGGTGTGAAATGAAACTTCCAATGAATGGAGAAAATTTAAAAGAACAGTAGTCTGTCGTTAAGGGAAGGGAGAATGTGTGATCCTAGCTGCAGAATAATTTTAGTTTCGGTGGTCTTTCTGATGTATGAGTTCGGAAAACCGTCTTTGAGAACACAGAGGGAGAGATTAGAGTGGTCGTGGCCGTCAGAGGTGAAATGAGAAACAATGGGCTTGGAGAGATCTTTAATCTTCACAGCCCTGACATGTTCTCTGAAGCGGTCTCTGAGTCTCCTTCCTGTTTCTCCAATGTAGATGGCTGGGCATTTACTGCAAGAGATACAGTAAATAAGGTTGCTAGAGGTACAAGATGCTGTCTGGGTGATCCGGAATTGTCCTGAGGGGCCTTGAATGAGTGTGGTGGTGGCTGTGTACTTGCAGGTGATACAGCGAGCTCTGTTGCAAGGGAAAGTGCCTGGTGTGGATGGTTGTTGAGGGCAGTCAAGGGAGCTCTTAACAAGGAGGTTACGCAGATTAGGTGGTTGGCGATATGAGATGATAGGGCGATCAGAAAAGAGGGCCCCAATGGAGGGATCATCCTGTAGGATGGAAAAGTTCTGGTTAATGGTCCTGGGGATAGGAAGTGTGTTAGGGTGGTATAGGGAAAACCGGTTCAGGGACGCCAAATATGTAATCATAGTGGCTCTCTGAAGGCACCAGTTCTGTAGGGTTTGGGCATTTACTGAGACAATTATTAATTGTAGCAGTAAATCACAAAGTTGATTCTTTTGATGGCTTTAGAATCCAACCATGCGACATAACTCAAACAACGCGCACACACAGGTACTAATACACGAGGATACATTTATTAATACATGGAATATGCATATAAACTTAACAGATCTTATCGAGAGGGTTATCAGAATACAAAAGGTATATTCGGTCAGTGACAAAGTGTTACACATATCAAGAGGACATACGTTCAGTATATCATTCATTAAGACCGTTTCGTAAAGTGAACTTGGTTACAACTTCTACATTAGATACTCAAACAAGTACATAACTCTTAGGAATTAAATTGATATCAACTGGTTGGGATAACAATTGAATTCTCGAGCTGTAATGCATTGAAGTTGAATACTCATCCAATCTCTGGGGATTCAGATCTCCTGCGGGCACAAAGAAACAGTTGCAGGCTGTTGCTGTCCAATCCGCGCTCTCTGGCTCCGTGCCAGGCTGTGCTGTGCGGCTTGCGACGGTGCGCTGCAGATGCTCAAACTTTGCTTGGCATTAACTAGCAAAGTTTGTGCACAGGAGAAAAGATGACTGTGGGTCCCAGCAAGTCAGGAAGAGGACCGGTTCGTTCCTGATGAAGAGCTAGTTCTGAATAGTAATTCAGCTGTCCACAGTTCCGACCTGTTCACGAGGCCTGCTGCTGGTTACTCTCTGGCAACCTCCACTCTAGACTCTTAGAACAAAGGAAAGTTCTGGCACTCGGACACACTGGCCGTTCCGTGGTTGTCCGGGCTGAGTCTCAGGATGGTCAGGAGGCGCGCTGTGAGAATGTCCTGCCCTTGGGAGCCTTCTGCTCCTGGGCCGTCCTGCCCTGGAATTCTTCTTTGAATTCCCTTTAGAACAGTCCACAGAATCCTCTCCAGAATCCCTTCTGAATCTGAATCTGAATCTGAATCTGAATCTGAATCTCCCTGTGTTGCCTGTTTTTACCTGGAGGAACTTCAGCTCATTGATTGGCTGAAAGTTCCATGGGCATCAGAGTCCCACGTGGGTTACTCGGCCCTACCAGTCCCTGATTGGTTGATCAAGGTGAGATATGAGTCACTTAGTCCTGACACTTAGTAATGCAGTCCAGATGTGTAACTGGCACTCCCTAGACAGATAGACGCCAATGGGTGACCATTGATCATGATAGCCAGGCTTAGCTAAGTGCATCCCCCTTTGGGAGCTGTCCTTATCAAAAGAAAACATCTTGCATGAATGGTTTCTCTGTGGCTGCACCACAGAGATGAACAGAGAAATGGGGCCTCATTTGGGAAGCTCAGAAACACTTAATTCTGCATTATTATTAAGCCTCACCGCTACAGTGGTAAGGAAGCACCAAAGGAATGCAGTTGTTACGGCAGGAGTTCCTGATCGGGTTGATGGTCCGGGGGGTGTTTTTGGCTCGGGCAAGGGCCCTGTCAATCACACTGCTGGGGTATCCTCTGTTGATGAAAAATGAGTACATTTCGAGGGCTTGGTTCTCGATGTCGATGTCGTCGCTGCAGAGTCGTCGTAACCTAAGGAACTGTGAAAAAGGAAGAGAGTTTTTAGTGTGGTTGGGGTGAAATGAGCTGTACAGGAGGTAGCTGTGTGAATCCGTGGGTTTGTAATGAACTGAAGTGGACAGTCGGGGGTAGTTGATAGACAAGTGGATGTCTAGAAACGGAAGAGTGGTGGAAGATATGTTAACTGTATATTTGAGGGACGGGTGGAAGTTGGTGAAATGGTGCAGGAAGAATTCAAGCTGATGGTTGGAGTATGTGGCGGCACCGACACAGTCATCAATATATAATTTGTAGAGGTCAGGGACATAGCCAGTGTAGGAGGCGAAGAAGCGTTCTTCTACCCAGCCAACAAAAATGTTGGCATAGCTGGGTCCCATTCTGGTGCCCATGGCAACTCCACTGACCTGTTGGTAAAAAAGATTATTGAAAGAGAATGCGTTCAGTGTGAGGACCAATTCTGCAAGGCGTACCAGGGTGTGGGTGGGTGGATCAAGCACTGTGCGTTTGTCCATCATGTGCTTGAGGGCTGTAAGGCCGTCATTATGGGGAATGACGGTGTACAGAGATGTGATGTCCATGGTAAAAATGTGGCATTCGGTACCCTGAAATTGGAAATCATTGAAAAGTTGGAGCGCGTGGTTGGTGTCTTTGATGTATGAGGGAAGATCTTCAACCAGCGGTCTCATGAGGCTGTCGAGAAAGGCTGAGATGTAAGTAGTTGGACAGTTACATGCTGATACGATGGGGCGTCCAGGGGTGTCCGGTTTGTGGATTTTGGGGAGGAGGTAAAATTGAGATACCTGTGGATGTTCCATGATGAGCCGGTTCGCCTCCTGGGGGAGCTCGTTACTGCTGATAAGAAGGGAAATGGTGGATACCACTTCCTTTGGGTAGTCAGTGGTAGGGTCCTGTTGGAGAGGGAGGTAGGCAGAATTGTCAGTTAGTTGTCTAGAGGCTTTAACGATATATAGATCCTTACGCCACACCACAACAGCACCTCCTTTGTCCGCTGGTTTGATGACGATATCATCCCTGTTGCGGTGAGACTGGAGCGCCTGATTTTCTCCTTGGGTGAGGTTAGACCTCACCTCATACTACAGTATGTAGTGATGATTCTCTGCATTTGAATAGAACTTTTTTATTACAGAGGTGTGATGTTTACATTGACCTCATTGTAAGCAAAACAAAAAAAAAAGGATTTTTGAAGGGGGGGGTATTCTGACAACAAGTGATTAACTATAAGACGATCTGTCAAAGTGCAATGAAATACAATATGCTGGACAGTATGCTTCTCAAAGCACTTTACAGGATAACAACAACAATTTACAAGTTCTGGGAGGAAGAATATTATCAATATTAATAATAATAATAAACTTTATTTTATATAACACCTTTAAAGGTGGCTTCTCAAAGCGCTTTACAGGATAACAACTGATGAAACAACAGTGGCTCTTGAAGAGTTTTCAACCAAGTCATTTTGTAAAAAGGGGAGATATACTGTATGAACAAGCCAAAGGCCAAACATCCACTGAAGGTTTACGTCTGGGGGGTATATCTAGAAGAGGCCCGGGACCACTTCTTATTTTCAAAGGAATAATGGATCGTGAATTCTTCGAGGAAGTCGTGGTCAAACAGCATGCCGCCCCACATATCAGGGAGCACTTTGGATCATGGCACCATTTCTTTCAAGACAACAATCCAAAACACACAGCACCAAGGGCGAGGCTTATAGCAGAAGGAATGAACTGGGCGAAAACTCCAGCCGAATCCCCAGATTTAAATCCAAAAGAGATGGTATGTGTAGTGTGCTCTCTGAAGGCACCAGTTCTGTAGGGTTTGGGCATTTACTGGGACAATTATTAATTGCAGCAGTAAATCACAAAATTGATGCTTTTGATGGCTTTAGAATCCAACCATGCGATATAACTAAAAAAACACACACACACAGGTACTAATACACGAGGATACATTTATTAATACATAGAATATGCACATAAACCTAACAGATCTTATCGAGAGGGTTATCGGAATACAAAAGGTATATATTCAGTCAGTTACAAAGTGTTACACATATTAAGAGGACATACATTCAGTATATCATTCATTAAGACCGTTTCATAAATGAACTTGGTTATAACTTCTACATTAGATACTCAAAACAAGTACATAACTCTTAGGAATTAAATTGATATCAACTGGTTGGGATAACAATTGAATTCTCGAGCTGTAATGCATTGAAGTTGAATACTCATCCAATCTCTGGGGATTCAGATCTCCTGCGGGCACAAAGAAACACTTGCAGACTTGTTGCTGTCCAATCCGTGCTCTCTGGCTAGGTGCCAGGCTGTGCTGTGTGGTTTGCGACGGTGCGCTGCAGATGCTCACTGACCGGCTAGTTAGTGTTGGCTTTAATTAGCAAAGTTTGCTCACAGGAGAAAAGATGACTGTGGATCCCAGCAAGTCAGGAAAAGGACCAGTTCGCTCCTGATGAAGAGCTAGTTCTGAATAGTGATTCAGCTGTCCACAGTTCTTACCTGTTCACGAGGCCTGCTGCTGGTGCTAACCTCAGGTGGATCCTCTGGTTACTCTCTGGCAACCTCCGCTCTAGACTCTTAGAACAAAGGAAAGTTCTGGCACCCGGACACCCTGGCCGTTCTGTGGTTGTCCGGGCTGAGTCTCAGGATGGTCAGGAGGCACGCTGAGAGAATGTCCTGCCCTTGGGAGCCTTCTGCTCTCTGTGTTGCCTGTTTTTACCTGGAGGAACTTCAGCTCGTTGATTGGCTGAAAGTTCCATGGGCATCAGAGTCCCACATGGGTTACTCGGCCCTACCAGTCCCTGATTGGTTGATCAAGGTGAGATATGAGTCACTTACTCCTGACACTTAGGAATGCTGTCCAGATGTCCATCTGGCACTCCCTAGACAGATAGGCGCCAATGGATGACCATTGATCATGATAGCCAGGCTTAGCTAAGTGCATTCCCATTTGGAAGCTGTCCCTTATCAAAAGAAAACATCTTTAAATCAGCCTGCATGAATAGCTTCTCTGTGGCTGCACCACAGAGATGAACCATTCCATTCATCAGGTGTCTGAGTCGCTGCGTCCTCCCTGTATAGATAGATACAGTACTGCAATAATGCCACAATATGTCTTTTGTCTCGCAAAAAACAGACTTGCTTTAACAAAATATATTTACTAATCCTTTCGCCTGGCAATCAACCTGAATGCCCAACTACAGTATCTGAGAAGCCCTCCGTGAAACCAAAAGAACCACAATTGAATGGGTGTTGATAATAAGAGATTAAGTGTTCCCGTCACCCCCATTTCCATTTAAATTGCAAACGCGTGCTTAATGAAATGTCTTTATTGATTCACAATCTGACAATGGAACGTAAATCGTTATCTTTGTCTTCAGCATAATCTCTGTCCAGCAAATTAATCATAGTAATAATAATAAACTTTATTTCATATGGCGCCTTTAAAGGTGGCTTCTCAAAGAGCTTTACAGGATAACAACAACAATAACAACAACAACAACAATATCGTATTTCATTGCACTTTGACAGATCATCTTTAAATCAATTGTTGTCAGAATATCCCCTCCTCCAAACAAGAACAAAATTGAAAGGCTGTTTCAGTAACTTAAAGTATATATCTAAAGTAATAATTTAACAATTTATGTAAATGTTTTATGATATGTCTGTGTTGTGAATGTATGTAGATTATATCTTATATAGTTATAGTTTTTGTTTTGTTTCAAATTTATTTTATAAGGGAGAGTGTCATACAGAAGATTCTCTTATCCCCATCTTGATTAAAATCGCAAATGTGTGTTTCATAAAATACTTTTATTTTTTCACAATCTGGCAATGCCAGACAGAATTCACATTCACTGCAGCCAATAGCCTTGCAGATCAGAAAATCAAAGAAGTAAACAATTATTGTGCCCGGCTTCTCAATGGAATTGCTTTAACTTGCTAATGCGTTAGTGTAACAGTCCGGGTGTGGCAAGCTTCTAATGTCTCCCGACTTCAGCAAAGGGAACCAGTCTTTCATCGGAAGACAATGAACAAATTCTACCCATACATGAGACTATCATATATACACCAAGGGATTGGGTTGAGTTCCCAAAAAAATCTGCGAGCTTGCACTACAGCGACCACAATATGGGGACAAAGACCTTTTACGGGAAGAGACATGGTGCTTCTGCCGCCCCGGCTTACAAAGCGCGAAGAGGAAGCAAATACAGCAGGCTTCATCTGAAATACGCGATTATAGTGCATATTACAAGGTATTATTGCCATTTTGAATTATACATTCTATTATAAATATTTATTTGCAGCCTGTTGTTCAGGAAAACACAGCACATGTGAAACGATCTTCGAAGACTACCAGGACAGTAAAAAAGAAAGCAGTAAGACAGATGAAAAGAAAAGTTTATTTTGACGTCTGTTCCACAACTGATGAATACTACTGTATGACTTTATTTCTTACATGGATTATGTTATTTTGCCACAGGCTGTGGGTCTCTGCTCTCGGCCACTGGCCAGGGTGCCAACCTGTAGAAGCAGCACCTGTATGAAGACTTTTTGACAGCAGCGGGAGAAGTACAACTCATTACTGGGGAGGATTGGGAGGTTAGGGACAATCCTGAAGATGCAGGAGGAGATAGTATGTTCCGGTAGTCAAACGCTAGGGTAGCTGTCACCAAACAGACCTTCATCCCCTGATGCCTCTCCCACGCAGGTTGTAATGCCTGGTGGAAGATGTATCTCCAGACAACCCTCTGCCCCCCCCCCCCAGAGCACACACCACCTCAGGACACTTCATTCCGGCCTCTATGCTCACCACCGCCCAGGACTTGGCTGATGCTGTCCCCACTGTCTATCTCCCCTCAGGAAGCACCGTTTACACAGGGGAATTCACAGATGCCAGTGCAACGTACAATTTTCCCTGATATCCACCTGTTGCCCATCAGTCAAGAGAAGGAGGGGGGTTGTACTTGCAGTGCATCGGTATAGATGGGAAAGCCAGAGCCGACCGCTACGTTGCCCTCGTAATTAGAAATCTTGTGACTTTTGAAATTTGACTTTTGGTGCAGCCACAGAGATGAAGGGAGAGATGAGGCCTCATTTGGGAAAGCACCGCAACACTTAATTCTGTCTTATTAACATGCATTGCCGCTACAATCACAATTCAAAACTGTCGGCAATCTTGCAATGTTTCAAATTTCACAGTCGTTTTAGAAAACAAGGAGACTCTGTAGCAAAGTTTGTCATCAGTTATCAGAGCACTGTGAGTTCAGAGTGACTTTGGAAGACATGCTACGGGACAAATTGGTGTGCGGGATCAGTGATGATGCAATTCAGTGCCGGTTGCTGGGAAAAGCTACACTCATGTTGAAAAGAGCTCTGGATCGCTCAAGGTATGCAGTCTGCTGCAAATAATGCAATAGACATTCAGAAAGCAATTGGAATTAGCTACAATGTGGGGGAGCCCATTTTGGAAATAATTATAAATTCAAAGACAGTGTTTGTCTCAATTGCAATAAAAGGCCACTTAGCTAGGAAATGGAGGGGAGCTTAAAACAAAATAAAAAGGCATGGAGATTTCAAGAAGCCACACATCACCTGGAGGATTCTGTTTAGGTGGAGGAGTTCACCTATACAATGTTTAAAGTGAATGAGTCACAAAATGAGCCTACTATTAGTGTCAATTGCAAAGCCATTAAGATGGAAATTGACACAGAAGCATCATCTTCAACCATAAGTGAAGAAACATAAAAATTGTGGACTGTTGGTCAAGCTCCTGCTCTTTGTAATCCTCTCATTAACCTAAGAACATATACTGGAGAGGCACTTCCTCTGCTGGGGGCAGTGCATGTGCACATTGAAATGGCAGGCTGAAAACAGAAGGCCAGTAATTAGTGGTCAAGGATGCAGGGCCAAGCCTGCTAAGGCGTGATTGGCTTAAAGGAATTCACTTACACTGGGGTGAAGTTAAGCATATGAGGGGAATGACAGTACCAGAGTTGGTCCAAAGATATGCAGATGTCTTCAAGAGGGACTGGACACTTTGAAAGGCATGACGGCAAAGTTTTGGGTGGATCCTACATCAACAATCTTTAAGCCCAGAGCAGTGCCTCATGCCATAAAAAGCAGGGTAGAGAGAATTAGAGCGGCTGGAGCAGCTAGTGATGGGAGCAGCAAGTTTATATTTAAAGTGATTACAAGCTGACCATTACCACGTTTCCACTCTTGACGCGTACCCTATTCCGAGAGTGGAGGACTTGTTCACTACACTGGCTGGGGACAAAATCTTTACAAATCTCAATATGAGCCATGCTTATCGGGAGTTGTTGCTGGATGAGGAGTCAAAACAGTACATCACAATAAATACACACAAGGGACTGTTCAAATATAATAGGCTATTTTATGGTGTATTCCAGCCCAGCAATTTTTCAAAGGCTATGGAAAACCTACTGCAAAGCATTTTCCATGCTGCAGTTTATCTTGATAAAATATTCATCACAGGTACAATTGAGGAGGAATACCTGAACAACTTAGAAAAGGTGCCGAAGAGGATTTCAAAGGCAGGGCTGCAGTTGAAGAGAAGTAAGTGCATTTTCTAGGCACCAAGGGTGACCTATTTGGGTCATCAAATCACACTGCACAAGGCCTGTATCCTGTTCTAGAGAAGGTCAGACCCATCAAAGAGGCTCCATACCCCAGGTCTGTCTCCAAACTGAAGTCTTTCCTAGGGATAGTTAATTATTATGGGAAGTTTCTATCTGACTTATCCACAGTTCTAGCCCCATCTGTACAAGTTGCTACACCACAACTTTCAGTTGCAAAGGGGAGTAGCACAGGAAGCTGCTTTCAAGAAAGTGAAAGGACTGTTTCAGATAGACACTGTTAGTTAATTTTGATTTGGACAAAGAGCTTGCTCTGTCTTGTGATGCTTCTCC